>NC_141024.2:62550000-62785000 GCF_052040795.2 Danio rerio
GAGAGGTCTTGTTTTCAAATCCTGGACGAACCATTGAAGAAGTCCCGGGTCCAAATGAAGCAAAAGCCCTGCTTCAATGTTTGTTAGATAAGGATTTCTGACCATCTGTTCCTTCTGATGTCTTGTAAAATATTCAAGCTTTTGTGGCTCGTTGGTCTAGGGGTATGATTCTCGCTTAGGGTGCGAGAGGTCCCGGGTTCAAATCCCGGACGAGCCCTTGCAGTTATTCTTTTGTTTTACAGGGCATTATGGCTTTCATAAAAAACGTTTTTCGAAGAATTCCAGTTTGTCAGCAGATAGTGTCGGCACATAAAGCATTCCTTTGCATAGTGGTTAGGTTGTCTAGGACTATGATTCTCGTTCATGCCGTGAGAAATCCCAGATTCAAATTTCGGTTGAGCCCTTACAGTTGTCTGCTGTTTTGTAAGGGCGTTGTGGCTTACACATAGGCCTTTTTTCTGAGAATGCCGGTTTGTCAGCAGATAGTGTTGCCATGTAAAGTGGCTGTTTTGCAGTTGCTCGTTGGTCTACGGGCATGATTCTCGCATAAGGTGCGAGAGCTCCTGTTTTCAAATCCTGGACGAACCATTGCAGAAGTCCCGGGTCCAAATGAAGCAAAAGCCCTGCTTCAATGTTTGTTAGATAAGGATTTCTGACCATCTGTTGCTTCTGATGTCTTGTGAAATACTCTAGTTTTTGTGGCTCGTTGGTCTAGGGGTATGATTCTCGCTTAGGGTGCGAGAGGTCCCGGGTTCAAATCCCGGACGAGCCCTTGCAGTTATTCTGTTGTTTTACAGGGCATTATGGCTTTCATAAAAAAACGTTTTTCGAAGAATTCCAGTTTGTCAGCAGATAGTGTCGGCACATAAACATTCCTTTCCATAGTGGTTTGGTTGTCTAGCAGTATGCTTTTCGTTCATGCCGTGAGAAATCCCAGATTCAAATTTCGGTTGAGCCCTTACAGTTGTCTGCTGTTTTGTAAGGGCATTGTGGCTTACACAGAGGCCTTTTTTCTGAGAATGCCAGTTCGTCAGCAGATAGTGTTGCCATATAAAGTTACTGTTTTGCAGTGGCTCGTTGGTCTAGGGGTATGATTCTCGCTTGGGTGTGAGACGTCCCGGGTTCGAATCCTGGACGAGCCTTGCAGGTGTCATGTGTTTTACAGGGCACTATGTCTTTCATTAAAATGTCTTTCGAAGAATTCCAGTTTGTCAGCAGATAGTGTCGCCACATAAAACATTCCTTTGCATAGTGGCTTGCTGATCTAGGCGTATGATTTTCGTTCATGCAATGAGAAATCCCAGATTCAAATTTCGGTTGAGCCCTTACAGTTGTCTGCTGTTTTGTAAGGTCGTTGTGGCTTACACAGAGGCCTTTTTTCTGAGAATGCCAGTTTGTCAGCAGATAGTGTTGCCATATAAAGTTGCTGTTTTGCAGTGGCTCGGTGGTCTAGGGGTATGATTCTCGCTTAGGGTGCCCTTGATTCGTTAGAGAAAGATTTCTGACTATCTGACGCCTTGTGAAATTCTCTCAATTAAGTGGCTCATTGGTCTATGGGTATGATTCTCGCATTGGTTGCGAGAGGACCCGGGTTCAATACCCGGATGATCCCTTCCAGGTGTACTGTGTTTTACAGGGCATTATGTCTTTCGTAAAAACGTCTTTCAAAGAATTCCAATTTGTCAGCAGATAGTGTCGCCACATAAAATGTTTCTTGAATAGTGGCTTGCTGGTCTAGGAGTATGATTCTCCTTCATGCCATGAGAAATCCTAGCTTCAAATTTCAGTTGAACCCTTACAGTTGTCTTTTGTTTTGTATGGGCGTTGTGGCTTACACAGAGGCCTTTTTTCTGAGAATGCCGGTTTGTCAGCAGATAGTGTTGCCATGTAAAGTGGCTGTTTTGCAGGTGCTCGTTGGTCTACGGGCTTGATTCTCGCATAAGGTGCGAGAGGTCCCGTTTTCAAAGCCTGGACGAACCATTGCAGAAGTCCCGGGTCCAAATGAAGCAAAAGCCCTTCTTCAATGTTTGTAAGATAAGGATTTCTGACCATCTGTTGCTTCTGATGTCTTGTGAAATATTCAAGCTTTTGTGGCTCGTTGGTCTAGGGGTATGATTCTCGCTTAGGGTGCGAGAGGTCCCGGGTTCAAATCCCGGACGAGCCCTTGCAGTTATTCTGTTGTTTTACAGGGCATTATGGCTTTCATAAAAAAACAATTTACGAAGAATTCCAGTTTGTCAGCAGATAGTGTCGGCACATAAACATTCCTTTCCATAGTGGTTTGGTTGTCTAGCAGTATGCTTTTCGTTCATGCCGTGAGAAATCCCAGATTCAAATTTCGGTTGAGCCCTTACAGTTGTCTGCTGTTTTGTAAGGGCATTGTGGCTTACACAGAGGCCTTTTTTCTGAGAATGCCAGTTCGTCAGCAGATAGTGTTGCCATATAAAGTTACTGTTTTGCTGTGGCTCGTTGGTCTAGGGGTATGATTCTCGCTTCGGGTGTGAGAGGTCCCGGGTTCAAATCCCGGACGAGCCCTTGCAGGTGTCATGTGTTTTACAGGGCACTATGTCTTTCATTAAAATGTCTTTCGAAGAATTCCAGTTTGTCAGCAGATAGTGTCGCCACATAAAACATTCCTTTGCATAGTGGCTTGCTGGTCTAGGCGTATGATTTTCGTACATGCAATAAGAAATCCCAGATTCAAATTTCGGTTGAGCCCTTACAGTTGTCTGCTGTTTTGTAAGGTCATTGTGGCTTACACAGAGGCCTTTTTTCTGAGAATGCCAGTTTGTCAGCAGATAGTGTTGCCATATAAAGTTGTTGTTTTGCAGTGGCTCAGTGGTCTAGGAGTATGACTCTCACTAATGGTGCCCTTGATTCGTTAGAGAAAGATTTCTGACTATCTGACGCCTTGTGAAACTCTCTCAATTAAGTGGCTCATTGGTCTATGGGTATGATTCTCGCATAGGTTGCGAGAGGACCCGGGTTCAATACCTGGATGAGCCCTTGCAGGTGTACTGTGTTTTACAGGGCATTATGTCTTTCGTAAAAACGTCTTTCAAAGAATTCCAATTTGTCAGCAGATAGTGTCGCCACATAAAATATTTCTTGAATAGTGGCTTGCTGGTCTAGGAGTATGATTCTCCTTCATGCCATGAGAAATCCTAGCTTCAAATTTCAGTTGAACCCTTACAGTTGTCTTTTGTTTTGTATGGGCGTTGTGGCTTACACAGAGGCCTTTTTTCTGAGAATGCCGGTTTGTCAGCAGATAGTGTTGCCATGTAAAGTGGCTGTTTTGCAGTTGCTCGTTGGTCTACGGGCTTGATTCTCGCATAAGGTGCGAGAGGTCCCGTTTTCAAAGCCTGGACGAACCATTGCAGAAGTCCCGGGTCCAAATGAAGCAAAAGCCCTGCTTCAATGTTTGTAAGATAAGGATTTCTGACCATCTGTTGCTTCTGATGTCTTGTGAAATACTCTAGTTTTTGTGGCTCGTTGGTCTAGGGGTATGATTCTCGCTTAGGGTGCGAGAGGTCCCGGGTTCAAATCCCGGACGAGCCCTTGCAGTTATTCTGTTGTTTTACAGGGCATTATGGCTTTCATAAAAAAACGTTTTTCGAAGAATTCCAGTTTGTCAGCAGATAGTGTCGGCACATAAACATTCCTTTCCATAGTGGTTTGGTTGTCTAGAAGTATGCTTTTCGTTCATGCCGTGAGAAATCCCAGATTCACATTTCGGTTAACCCCCTAACAGTTGTCTGCTGTTTTGTAAGGGCGTTGTGGCTTACACAGAGGCCTTTTTTCTGAGAATGCCAGTTCGTCAGCAGATAGTGTTGCCATATAAAGTTACTGTTTTGCAGTGGCTCGTTGGTCAAGGGGTATGAATCTCGCTTAGGGTGCCCTTGATTCGTTAGAAAAAGTTTTCTGACTATCTGATACTTCTGAGGCCATGTGAAATTCTCTCAATTTAGTGGCTCGTTGGTCTAGGGGTATGATTCTTGCTTCAGGTGTGAGAGGTCCTGAGTTCAAATCCCAGACGAGCCCTTGCAGGTGTCATGTGTTTTACAGGGCACTATGTCTTTCATTAAAATGTCTTTCGAAGAATTCCAGTTTGTCAGCAGATAGTGTCGCCACATAAAACATTCCTTTGCATAGTGGCTTGCTGGTCTAGGCATATGATTTTCGTTCATGCAATGAGAAATCCCAGATTCAAATTTCGGTTGAGCCCTTACAGTTGTCTGCTGTTTTGTAAGGTCGTTGTGGCTTACACAGAGGCCTTTTTTCTGAGAATGCCAGTTTGTCAGCAGATAGTGTTGCCATATAAAGTTGCTGTTTTGCAGTGGCTCGGTGGTCTAGGGGTATGACTCTCACTTAGGGTGCCCTTGATTCGTTAGAGAAAGATTTCTGACTATCTGACGCCTTGTGAAATTGTCTCGATTTAGTGGCTCATTGGTCTATGGGTATGATTCTCGCTTCGGTTGCTAGAGGTCCCGGGTTCAATACAAGGATGAGCCCTTGTAGGTGTACTGTGTTTTACAGGGCAATATGTCTTTCGTAAAAACATCTTTCAAAGAATTCCAATTTGTCAGCAGATAGTGTCGCCACATAAAATATTTCTTGCATAGTGGCTTGCTGGTCTAGGAGTATGATTCTAGTTCATGCCATGAGAAATCCTAGGTTCAAATTTCAGTTGAACCCTTACAGTTGTCTTTTGTTTTGTAAGGTCGTTGTGGCTTACACAGAGGTCTTTTTTCTGAGAATGCCGGTTTGTCAGCAGATAGTGTTGCCATGTAAAGTGGCTGTTTTGCAGTTGCTTGTTGGTCTACGGGCTTGATTCTCGCATAAGGTGTGAGAGGTCCCGTTTTCAAAGCCTGGACGAACCATTGCAGAAGTCCCGGGTCCAAATGAAGCAAAAGCCCTGCTTCAATGTTTGTAAGATAAGGATTTCTGACCATCTGTTGCTTCTGATGTCTTGTGAAATATTCAAGCTTTTGTGGCTCGTTGGTCTAGGGGTATGATTCTCGCTTAGGGTGCGAGAGGTCCAGGGTTCAAATCCCGGACGAGCCCTTGCAGTTATTCTGTTGTTTTACAGGGCATTATGGCTTTCATAAAAAAACAATTTACGAAGAATTCCAGTTTGTCAGCAGATAGTGTCGGCACATAAACATTCCTTTCCATAGTGGTTTGGTTGTCTAGTAGTATGCTTTTCGTTCATGCCGTGAGAAATCCCAGATTCAAATTTCGGTTGAGCCCTTACAGTTGTCTGCTGTTTTGTAAGGGCATTGTGGCTTACACAGAGGCCTTTTTTTCTGAGAATGCCAGTTCGTCAGCAGATAGTGTTGCCATATAAAGTTACTGTTTTGTAGTGGCTCGTTGGTCTAGGGGTATGATTCTCGCTTAGGGTGCCCTTGATTCGTTAGAGAAAGTTTTCTGACTATCTGACGCCTTGTGAAATTCTCTCAATTAAGTGGCTCATTGGTCTATGGGTATGATTCTCGCATTGGTTGCGAGAGGACCCGGGTTCAATACCCGGATGATCCCTTGCAGGTGTACTGTGTTTTACAGGGCATTATGTCTTTCGTAAAAACGTCTTTCAAAGAATTCCAATTTGTCAGCAGATAGTGTCGCCACATAAAATGTTTCTTGAATAGTGGCTTGCTGGTCTAGGAGTATGATTCTCCTTCATGCCATGAGAAATCCTAGCTTCAAATTTCAGTTGAACCCTTACAGTTGTCTTTTGTTTTGTATGGGCGTTGTGGCTTACACAGAGGCCTTTTTTCTGAGAATGCCGGTTTGTCAGCAGATAGTGTTGCCATGTAAAGTGGCTGTTTTGCAGGTGCTCGTTGGTCTACGGGCTTGATTCTCGCATAAGGTGCGAGAGGTCCCGTTTTCAAAGCCTGGACGAACCATTGCAGAAGTCCCGGGTCCAAATGAAGCAAAAGCCCTTCTTCAATGTTTGTAAGATAAGGATTTCTGACCATCTGTTGCTTCTGATGTCTTGTGAAATATTCAAGCTTTTGTGGCTCGTTGGTCTAGGGGTATGATTCTCGCTTAGTGTGCGAGAGGTCCCGGGTTCAAATCCCAGACGAGCCCTTGCAGTTATTCTGTTGTTTTACAGGGCATTATGGCTTTCATAAAAAAACAATTTACGAAGAATTCCAGTTTGTCAGCAGATAGTGTCGGCACATAAACATTCCTTTCCATAGTGGTTTGGTTGTCTAGCAGTATGCTTTTCGTTCATGCCGTGGGAAATCCCAGATTCAAATTTCGGTTGAGCCCTTACAGTTGTCTGCTGTTTTGTAAGGGCTTTGTGGCTTACACAGAGGCCTTTTTTCTGAGAATGCCAGTTCGTCAGCAGATAGTGTTGCCATATAAAGTTACTGTTTTGCTGTGGCTCGTTGGTCTAGGGGTATGATTCTTGCTTCAGGTGTGAGAGGTCCTGAGTTCAAATCCCAGACGAGCCCTTGCAGGTGTCATGTGTTTTACAGGGCACTATGTCTTTCATTAAAATGTCTTTCGAAGAATTCCAGTTTGTCAGCAGATAGTGTCGCCACATAAAACATTCCTTTGCATAGTGGCTTGCTGGTCTAGGCATATGATTTTCGTTCATGCAATGAGAAATCCCAGATTCAAATTTCGGTTGAGCCCTTACAGTTGTCTGCTGTTTTGTAAGGTCGTTGTGGCTTACACAGAGGCCTTTTTTCTGAGAATGCCAGTTTGTCAGCAGATAGTGTTGCCATATAAAGTTGCTGTTTTGCAGTGGCTCGGTGGTCTAGGGGTATGACTCTCACTTAGGGTGCCCTTGATTCGTTAGAGAAAGATTTCTGACTATCTGACGCCTTGTGAAATTGTCTCGATTTAGTGGCTCATTGGTCTATGGGTATGATTCTCGCTTCGGTTGCTAGAGGTCCCGGGTTCAATACAAGGATGAGCCCTTGTAGGTGTACTGTGTTTTACAGGGCAATATGTCTTTCGTAAAAACATCTTTCAAAGAATTCCAATTTGTCAGCAGATAGTGTCGCCACATAAAATATTTCTTGCATAGTGGCTTGCTGGTCTAGGAGTATGATTCTAGTTCATGCCATGAGAAATCCTAGGTTCAAATTTCAGTTGAACCCTTACAGTTGTCTTTTGTTTTGTAAGGGCGTTGTGGCTTACACAGAGGTCTTTTTTCTGAGAATGCCGGTTTGTCAGCAGATAGTGTTGCCATGTAAAGTGGCTGTTTTGCAGTTGCTTGTTGGTCTACGGGCTTGATTCTCGCATAAGGTGTGAGAGGTCCCGTTTTCAAAGCCTGGACGAACCATTGCAGAAGTCCCGGGTCCAAATGAAGCAAAAGCCCTGCTTCAATGTTTGTAAGATAAGGATTTCTGACCATCTGTTGCTTCTGATGTCTTGTGAAATATTCAAGCTTTTGTGGCTCGTTGGTCTAGGGGTATGATTCTCGCTTAGGGTGCGAGAGGTCCAGGGTTCAAATCCCGGACGAGCCCTTGCAGTTATTCTGTTGTTTTACAGGGCATTATGGCTTTCATAAAAAAACAATTTACGAAGAATTCCAGTTTGTTAGCAGATAGTGTCGGCACATAAACATTCCTTTCCATAGTGGTTTGGTTGTCTAGTAGTATGCTTTTCGTTCATGCCGTGAGAAATCCCAGATTCAAATTTCGGTTGAGCCCTTACAGTTGTCTGCTGTTTTGTAAGGGCATTGTGGCTTACACAGAGGCCTTTTTTCTGAGAATGCCAGTTCGTCAGCAGATAGTGTTGCCATATAAAGTTACTGTTTTGTAGTGGCTCGTTGGTCTAGGGGTATGATTCTCGCTTAGGGTGCCCTTGATTCGTTAGAGAAAGTTTTCTGACTATCTGATGCTTCTGAGGCCATGTGTAATTCTCTCAATTTAGTGGCTCGTTGGTCTAGGGATATGATTCTCGCTCCGGGTGTGAGAAGTCCCGGGTTCAAATCCCAGACGAGCCCTTGCAGGTGTCATGTGTTTTACAGGGCACTATGTCTTTCACTAAAATGTCTTTCGAAGAATATCAGTTTGTCAGCAGATAGTGTCGCCACATAAAACATTCCTTTGCATAGTGGCTTGCTGGTCTAGGCATATGATTATCGTTCATGCAATGAGAAATCCCAGATTCAAATTTCGGTTGAGCCCTTACAGTTGTCTGCTGTTTTGTAAGGTCGTTGTGGCTTACACAGAGGCCTTTTTTCTGAGAATGCCAGTTTGTCAGCAGATAGTGTTGCCATATAAAGTTGCTGTTTTGCAGTGGCTCGGTGGTCTAGGGGTATGTCTCTCACTTAGGGTGCCCTTGATTCGTTAGAGAAAGATTTCTGACTATCTGACACCTTGTGAAATTGTCTCAATTTAGTGGCTCATTGGTCTATGGGTATGATTCTTGCTTTGGTTGCGAGAGGACCCGGGTTCAATTCCTGGATGAGCCCTTGCAGGTGTACTGTGTTTTACAGGGCTTTATGTCTTTCGTAAAAACGTCTTTCAAAGAATTCCAATTTGTCAGCAGATAGTGTCGCCACATAAAATATTTCTTGCATAGTGGCTTGCTGGTCTAGGAGTATGATTATCGTTCATGCCATGAAAAATCCTAGGTTCAAATTTCAGTTGAACCCTTACAGTTGTCTTTTGTTTGTAAGGGCGTTGTGGCTTACACAGAGGCCTTTTTTCTGAGAATGCCGGTTTGTCAGCAGATAGTGTTGCTATGTAAAGTGGCTGTTTTGCAGTTGCTCGTTGGTCTACGGGCTTGATTCTCGCATAAGGTGCGAGAGGTCCCGTTTTCAAATCCTGGACGAACCATTGCAGAAGTCCCGGGTTCAAAAGAAGCAAAAGCCCTGCTTCAATGTTTGTTAGATAAGGATTTCTGACCATCTGTTGCTTCTGATGTCTTGTGAAATATGTAAACTATTGTGGCTTGTTGGTCTAGGGGTATGATTCTCGCTTTGGGTATGATAGGTCCCGGGTTCAAATCCTGGACGAGTCCTTGCAGTTTCTCTGTTGTTTTACAGGGCATTATGGCTTTCATAAAAAACGTTTTTCGAAGAATTCCAGTTTGTCAGCAGATAGTGTCGGCACATAAAACATTCCTTTGCATAGTGGCATGGTTGTCTACGAGTATGATTCTCGTTCATGCCATGATAAATCCCAGATTCAAATTTCGGTTGAGCCCTTACAGTTGTCTGCTGTTTTGTAAGGGCGTTGTGGCTTACACAGAGGCCTATTTTCTGAGAATGCCAGTTCGTCAGCAGATAGTGTTGCCCTGTAAAGTTGCTGTCTGAGTGAACTATGCTTTTAAGCCAGGGGTCACTAAACCTGTTCCTGGAGGTCTTAAAATGACAACCAAAGAGGTTGTTTCCAGTTTTTTCCAGTTGTTTACACACAATTTCTGAAAGCATGTTTCATATTGTCAGAACTCTACACACAAATCACAAAACACACACACATTTGGCAAAACTCTTCAATTCTTCTGCTAAATGAAACTATAAGTTCAAAACAATGTGATTTCTTCTCAAAAAGGTATTTTGTTTTCAAATGACACACACAAGCCATCACATTAACAGACATTCATAAGATAAGTTAAACACTAATGTGCTTAATGTAAAACACTATGACGACTTCTCTATTCATCATAATGACTTTCTGTAAGCCTTCTTCTGTTCAGTGTTACACTTACTACAGACAGTACATAGAACTACAGAAGTGCATTGTAAAATTTTTCGAAAATTGTTTTTATACAAAACAAACAAATACCAAATATATTTTACTGTATTTTCCCCACAAAAACAGTGTACAGTGTTCATCCCAACCAACACAAAGTTGCAGAAAATGTGGTCTACATATACCATCAACAAAAGTATTTACTAAATACAGTTACAGTAAAAAAAAAAAAAAAAAAAAAAAAAAAAAAAAAAAAAAAAAACAGCTATACTGCATTCTCTTTTCTGTATTGGTGTGGCCAAGCAGTGGGGGAAATGTCACCTTGCATGGCAAATCCAGCCATGAAAAGCATCAACTGCTATAGCTTGGAGAAGGGGTATACGTGTGTTTGGATTTCGGTCATACACTTTTCATCTCCAGGCAGGAAAAAGGTCCTCAATAGGTTTGAGGAATGGAGAATATGGAGGGGGAGATAAACAACTTAAAAACATGGGTGTGCAGTCAACTAGTTGTGAATCAGATGAGCTCTCATATGTAACTCAATTTGTCGCACTATCCATTATGCCTCAAAGCTATACAGTTTTATAATTAATTTCGTTAATCTCTATAAAAAAAAGCACACGCACCACCTGAACTAAGGCGCTGCTGGGATTTAAGCCCAGGATCTCCTGTTTACAAGACAGGCATTTTGACCAGCTAAGCCACAGCGCCACAAAAATTAATTGTAAGAGACATTTGCCCGATAACAAAAATAGAAGAAGAAAAAAATACACAACAAAAACCAGCATGTCAGGATGCAGAAAATGCTGACAAGACGGACGTGGTCTTTTAGAGTCTGGATGATCATGTCTCAAACTTGACCGGTAACCTGGCCTCTGTTCAAGATCAAAGCAAAAAATGCATTATTTTATTTTTATTTAATCTACCCTTAATCATGTGTTAAGTGTTTTTTGGAATATCCAGTTTCATTACATCCAAACCCTCTGTCTGCTCGGAAAATGGAAATCATTTCATCTAAGACAATGGATAGTGCATTGGACTTCTTGGCTGCGAACTGAGTCATTTAAAGGTTTTGAGTTCAAGTCCCACCAGCGTTGCAAGCTTTGCCCTTTTTCTTTACTGACTTAGGAGTGGTGCGTTTCCAACATTTTTGGCATCTGTCCATCCTGTTCTGCTTTTTAATTTCATTGCGCAGTGCAGGCTCAGATACTAGGGGTACTCTACAATGAAGCCGATGACTTAATTGAGCTGTTTTAAATAAGGGAGATTAGAAAACGGTGCAGGGCCAAGTAAGCTTAAGGAATGACTCAAAGGCAACCTGTGGTTTTGGGCAAAAGTGTCTACCACCTATTGTTGAGATCACGCCTTTTGGAATTGTCGTACAAGAGCCTCTTTATGCATGTGCAAAGTAACTAAGTAGAAAGCATAGTAAATTTTGCTTTTCCCCCACTGTCTTAGATGAAACTGCGTTTGGAAGTATCGTATCCAGAGGTTTTTTTTTTTAGTGTTAAGACTAAGTTGGCCAGAGCACCTGTCTTGGGAACAGCAGGTCCTAGGTTCAAATCCAAATTGCACCTTTCCCTCAGATTTCCATTTTCCGAGCTGACTCTGGGTTTGGATGTAATGAAACTGTAGATTCCAAAAAACACTTGACACTTGATTAAGGGTAGATTAAATAAAAATAAATCAATGCATTTTTTGCTTTGATCTTGAACGGAGGCCAGGTTACTGGTCAGGTTTGAGACATGATCATCCAGACTCTAAAAGACCATGTCCATCTTGTCGGCATTTTCTGCATCTTGACATGCTGGTTTTTGTTGTGTATTGGTTTATTCTTCTTCGATTTTTGTTATCGGGCAAATGTCTCTTACGGTCATTCATTGTGGTGCTGTGGCTTAGCTGGTCGACGCGCCTCTCTTGTAAACAGGAGATCCTGGGCTTGATTGATCCTGGGCTAAATTGATCCAGGTGGTGAATGCGCTTGTTTTATAGAGCTTACCCGAATGCATAATAAAATTGTATAGCTTTGAGGCCTAATGAATAGTGCGACAAATAGAGTTAAACAACCTCTTTGATTGCCATTTTAGACTTGCTCTCTTTTTTTAGTCTCTGTGTGCAAAACCGTCTAGCCTTCTTTTCAGCTTTGGTGCTGTGGCTTAGTTGGTCAAAGCGCCTGTCTCGTAAACAGGAGATCCTGGGTTCAACTCCCAGCAGTGCCTAATGTACATGTGCCAGGGTTGCTTTTTCTTAAGAGTTACGAGTGTTTACGCAGCGGGATGTTTAGCAGTCGGTTTCTAAACAAAACTCAAATCCTTAAGAACGCTACTCGTTCAAGAGGACTTCGGACGATGGCTTTATATAGCATAATGTGGTAATGCCTAACCAATTGGACTTTAATATTTCAAGTCCAGACATTCACACATGCAGCGCTACCATTGTTAGTTTTTTTCTTTTCTTTTTTCGATTAAACAATTAGCCCTTGTCAACATCGTTTGACCCTGTGGCTTAGTTGGTCAAAGCGCCTGTCTAGTAAACAGGAGATCCTGAGTTCAAATCCCAGCAGTACTTTGTCTGCAGTTGGCTGTTCTTTCATGGGCCAGAGAGTCCCAAAAAGTGCTTTTTTTGGTGCAGGCTCTGTGGTGCAATGGATAGCGCATTGGACTTCTAGGCTGTGAGCTGAGCCATTCAAAGGTTGTAGGTTCGAGTCCCACAAGAGTTGCAAGCTTTGCCCTTTTTCTTCACTGACTTAAGGTGTGGTGCGTTTCCAACATTTCAGGCATCTGTCCATCCCGTTTTGCTTCTTTCTTTCATTGCGCAGTGCAGGCTCAGATACTAGGGGTACTCTACAATGAAGCCGATGACTTAATTGAGCTGTTTTAAATAAGGAAGATTATAAAACGGTGCAAGACCGAGTGGACTTAAGGAATGACTCGAAGGCAACCTGTGGTTTAGGGCAAAAGTGACTGCCACCTATTGTTAAGATCACACCTTTTGGATTTGTCGTACAAGAGCCTCTTTATGCATGTGCAAAGTAACTGAGTAGAAAGCATAGTAAATTTTGCTTCCCCCCCACTGTCTTAGATGAAACTGCGTTTGGAAGTATCGTATCCACAGTTTTTTTCTTTTAGTGTTAAGACTAACGGCTGTTTCACACCGCAAGCGCCAGCAGCGCGTGTTTTTTCGGCGTCCATGTTAACAGATTAGAGCTTTTATATCGCACGCAGCAGCAGCGCGTCGGCGCGAGGCGTGAGCGTCGCTGAAGCAGCAGTGCAGCGATAGTTTTGGCGTCGGGTCTATTTTTGACGCGCTGCTCACGCTCAATTAAAGTGACAGTGCATTGATAATGACCAAAACACAATGAATGACAGTAAAAAGTAGCAATTGTACCCAATAAATGCCTTAATAATGTCAACTGATTTATATATAGTAAATTGTAACCCAGGTTACTAGTGGGTAGTACACAGCAATAGAGCAAATAGAAATACCCTTATAAATATGAAAAAAAAAACATTGGCAGAATACTCGATTAAATAATATATATTAAAATTATTTATTTATATAAATAAATCATAATAGAGTATTAAACAGCATTCAAGGGAATAGTGCTTTAGAATAACATCATCGTGCCTTACACTATAGCAGATCAGATTTACAAACAATAACAAATCTCTCTTGTCTGTTAGCTTGTGTTTACCGTTGCTATGGTGATTCAGTGTTCGCAAGGGAATGCAGAGATGTAAGTTTTTAAATTAATAACAGTAGAAAACTATTAGATATATATCTTTTAATGTTTTAAATGTGTATTAACTGTGAAAACTGACCATTAATAAGATGCTGAAATGATTTCTATCATATATCTTTAATGAAGGATTGAGAGAAAAAAACAAGATTTGTATCTGTGAGTGAAATCTGCACACGAGTGCCACCTGGAGTTTTCCTGGTTTTTCGCTTTGATGTTGAATGATTTCCTTGGTGAGTTCGTGTTTTTTTATTATTATTGTTTTCATTATAACATGATTTAAACTAGTGTCAAAAATGTGTTTTATTAATTAACAATTTGTTTGGTCTAGTGAAAACACAGTATTATACACAGTATTATACAAGTGATTGTGTAAAGTTTAAGTGAGAGAGTTTAAGTAAAATGCTGTCATTTGTAAAAAGAAAATGCCAAATAGGTGAAAGAAATAGGAAAAACACAGAAATTCAGCAGAGAGAAGCATATACATGGTCATTTATTGTTGCTGTTTATTTACAATTATGTTAAGCTGAGATAATGCATACACTGTAAAATGCTAATGTTTTTTTTTCCCCTTTGTTTGTTTGCTTGTGCATCTTCTTCTGGTTTTTCATCGGTGAGATGTTCTATTGAAGTCAGTTGCTAAATGTGATTTGCTCTGGATTCAAATTAATTGAAGTGTGAACTCTTTTCTGGATTTGGATTGTCTCAACTTCCATCGGTGCGTGTCTAATTGTGGAGTTGGACTGGCGAGCCTCCCATTAAGTGGTTTCTTTGGATACACCTGTTGGAAAGATACAAAGTGAAACCTATTCAGCGTCATGGTAGGAGTGTAAATTTACAACACACTCACAAGTGCAACATCCTGGATCTCTGGAACTGAATTTGCAACCTAGTTGTTTTGCAAAAGAATCTTTTTGAGTGTTCATCACCTGTACTGGACTTTTGGGACATTTTGAAATGTTTTAAGTGAATGTTTTATTTTCATTTTTTTTGTACATTGTTTCATTGGAGTGTTCATTTGTTGCAATTTTTGAAGCTTTATAGAGAGAAGTTAATTGGTTTAAGAAGGGAAATCTTGATTATATATTGAATAATAAAACAATTTTAGTGTTGTATTATTAACTTACACTTATAAACCTTTAATATAGTATTGTTATTAGTATAGTAGTATTATATTATTGTTTATAATAGTAACCAAAATATAATATTAGACCTTAACAATAGAAAAACAGAAAAATAACATAATATTAACTTACCTTATTAGTGATACAGCCAAAAACCCTGTGAAGAAAGAGAAGTGTTATTAGAGAGTGTAAATAAGATTGAGGTCATTAGATGAGTGTGAAACAAGCCTAGAATTTGTTTTATTTATATTTATTATTTATTTTATTTTATATTTCTGTGAAAGTTTTACAATACAATCTTTTATTATTCTTACCTCTGTGTCCGAGTCCTTCACTGTTGTTGTATCTCCTCTCTCTTTGGAGAAATTTAGACTTCTGAGCATCTGGTCAATTGATGAACAGCTTATAATACATTTGTGTATCGAGGGTTACACGATCAAATGAACCTAAACGATTAAAAACGGCAACAAACATTATTTTGGCCCGAACTACAAAACCAAATGTAAAACAATTTTAGTATCAGTTTAGCTTAATTTGCACGCTAGTGTTTCAGGAGGGGAAATAGAATATTTAAGGGAGTTGTAGTCCATAGCGAAGTGTATTGTGGGTAGTGTAGTTCGACACGCAAGCTGGATGATGTGAGCTCGCTGTGTGCAGTGCTGCTCAAGCAGAGCTTCGGCTTTGTTTTATGTTCACTCAAGTTATTCCCACCGGGAGCTGTTTGCACTGTGAACCTGACAACATAAAAATAAGTAAAAGAAGTGCATACATTAATTACTTTTCTCCGTCTCATCAACTGCACAAGCATGAATTAACGAGCTGTTATTCTGCCGCTGGACATCACTAAAGCAGAGAAAGTAACACTAGTTTGATCATGTTGTTACACCTGGCTCAAGGATGTAACATAATAAGGGAGACGACAAGGAGAAGTATAATCAAAAAGAATATTTATTTAACTCAATTTAAATTATATAATCAAAATATCAGTATCAGTATGTTTAATCAGTGTGAAATGCAAATGAATGGATGAGGTAAATGTAGTCAGTGATAGTGTATGGATGCGAAAGAAAGCATAATGCCCAAATAGGAGCGTGGCTCTGGCGAACTGCCAAGTGTATAGACAGCGACAAACTAAACAAACTCTCTGCCGGGGTTTAAATAAGGGCGCTGACCAGCATCAGGTGCGCTGAAGGCACGCCCCCAATCTAGAATCAAAAATCAAACACAAACAAAACAACGCAGTCCTAACAATGTATAAATATCATTATAACTATATTGTATAAATATTGTTATAACTAGGCCTACAACAACCTGACAATCAAAAAACAAACGACATGATATCACAGGCGATTGTCTTCTGACTGTAGACACTTCTCATAGAGCTTGAGAAGCATACAGTACTATTTGATCTATAAAATTTGAAAAATAAACATTTGCAGGTTAAAGAAGCAGCATTGGATGAAGTTGTCGCGAGTCTTGGTGCAAATGAAAAGTTTAAAAAGTGTATTTGTATATAGAGTAAGGGTGGAGCCGAACCCGAATACGGTATTCGGAAAGGCACGAATAGCGTGTTTTTACGAATACTTGATTCGAACAAATACTTGAAAAATTATTTGTATTCGGGAGCAAGAAAAACACTATATCAAAAAGCAGCGTTTCCTCATGAGACCACAGTGCATGCCCGCGTGAGAGAGAGAGAGAGAGAGAGAGAGAGAGAGAGAGAGAGAGGCAAAACGCGCCAAAGCCCGAAACTGAAAGCGAGACGTGACTTTTAAGGGGTTGTTTCATATGGATTTATTAATCATTCTTACTGTTCGGTGATCGCAAACTGCCGTAGTTTATTAAAGACGCAAACCTCTCACAGCACGTCAGCTGCGCGCCTTCAGCAGACCTCCTCATTCCTGCAGCACGAGAGCTTTATGATTGTTTATGCGCGCCAAAAGTGGCGGATCTGTCCGGTAAAATATCTGACTGCGTGTCACCGCATCCCTAAGGACTGTTTGGCGAAATATTTGACTGCATGTCACTGCATATCAAACGACTGAAAGGATATAACTAGAGAACTCTCCACTGTGCTACTGGGTGAGAGCGTATGGCAAGCCGTTTTAGCATTTAAACCTTGTTCAGACTATCCATAAATATATTTAGAGATATCTCTAATTATATTTTGACTTGTCATAATTATAATTCGACTAGTCAGATTGGAAATATCTGCAAATATATTATGATAGACTAGTCATATTCCTCCATTGACTTCCATTGAAAAATATTTGTAGATATCTCTAAATAAGTTGACTAGTCACAATTGTAATTAGATATATCTCCAAATGAATTTTGACTAGTAAAAAATCCAATTCAAGATATCTACAACTGTAATTAGACTTTTAGTAAATTAATTAGAGATATCTTCAAATATATTTGTAAATATCTCTAAATATGATGAATTAAAGATATCTCTAAATGTATTATGACTAGTAAAAATTACAATTGTTACTAGTCAAAATTCATCTGATTTCGTACTAGTACAATTGTAATTGCAGATATGTCTAATTGTCATTCTGAGTAGTGGAATTATAATTATGACTAGTCAAAATATAATTAGAGATATCTCTAATATATTTATGGAGTCAGAACAAAGATTTAAATGCTAAAAAGGCTTGCCATAGAGAGCGCTTCTCACTGAACAGAGCACCGCGCAACCTTCTATGTAATGTATTATCACATGCACTAAAAGCATCAACACAGCCACATTCTGCCCCAGCAAGTCAGTTTCAAACATAAAACAAACAAACAAACAAACTTTGTGTCTGTTTTGTGGCAGGCAGATGACAATAGCAGGGCTGTATCTTTTAGTATTATATAGAATACTTTTGTTCTGCCAGATCTCCCAGGCAGGGTTTTATTTAGATTGATTTAGTTAATATTAGTTTTTGGAATTCTGTCCATTGGAAAGAAGTTCTTTCTGAAGAAGAACAGTTTTTTGAAGTATTATTTGTTTTTATTCTGTCTATTCAGTGTCCTTCAACAAGAACGGTGGTGGTGGGGTTCATAATATTCACAATGGTATTTTATTAGTTGTTGGTTTAACCATGGATGAGATAATGGCTTCTATGTTATTTTCTTTTCAATGACATTTCTTGTCACATGTTCAAAAACAACAACCAATATTGCATATCTATAATTTATATAATGGGTATAATTAAACAATACTTTCACTATAACGTAAATTAGAAGTGTAATAGAAAAAATATATATTTTTGCGCCATTTTGAATTTTACTCGAATACAAATACAAATACTTTTCCCCCCTCAACAAATACAAATACAAATACCGGCTGCTCCGCACATCCCTAATATAGAGACACATACGTAACTAGATAGAATAGACAGAGATAGGTTGATCTCTGCAGCAGCTGCCAAAGAGCTGCACGCAGACACCTGGTGTGAAAGGCAAACGCTTGCGTGTTGCTTCTGCTCTCTTCACGCGCTGCGCACACTCTGCTCATGCGCAACTGACGCTTGCAGTGTGAAACAGGCATAAGTTGGCCAGAGCACCTGTCTTGGCAACAGCAGGTGCTAGATTCAAATCCAAACTGCACCTTTTCCTCAGATTAGGGGAGAGTGGCTTTCTGATCTGAAACTCTTTCAATGGCCAATAGCATATGTTTGTCCCAATTTCCATTTTCCAAGCTGACTCTGGGTTTTGATGTAATGAAACTGTAGGTTCCAAAAAACACTTAACACATGATAAAGGATAGATTAAATAAAATAAATTATTTAAATTAAATAAATAAAATCTGCAGTTGGCTGTTCTTTCACATTTTTTGCTTTGATCTTGAACAGAGGCCAGGTTACTGGTCAGGTTTGAGACATGATCATCCAGACTCTAAAAGATCACGTCCATCTTGTCAGCATTTTCTGCATCCTGACATGCTGGTTTTTGTTCTGTATTGTTTTTTTTTCTTTTTCGATTTTTGTTATTGGGCAAATGTCTCTTAAGATTGATTATTGTGGTGCTGTAGCTTAGCTGGTCAAAGCGCCTGCCTTGTAAACAGGAGATCCTGGGCTCAAATCCCAGCAATGCCTTAGTCCAGGTGGTGCGTGGGCTTGTTTTGTAGAGCTTACTTAAACAATCTCTTTGCTTGCCATTTTTAGACTTGCTGTCTTTTTTTAGTCTCTGTGTGCAAAAGCGTCTTTTTTTTTTTTAGTCAGTGTTGGACCTGTGGCTTAATTGGTCAAAGCGCCTGTCTAGTAAACAGGAGATTCTTGGTTCAAACCCCTAAAGTTCCTATTGTACAGCTTCCAGGACTGCTTTTTCTTAAGAGTTACGAGTGTTTACGCAGCGGCATGTTTAGCAGTCGGTTCCTAACAAAACTCGAATCCATAAATACGCTGCTCGTTCAAGAGGGCTTTGGACAATGGCTTTATATAGCATAGTGTGGTAATGCGTAACCAATTGGACTTTAATATTTCAAGTCTAGACATTCAAGCATGCAGCGCTACCGTTGTTAGGTTTTTTTTTTTTCTCTTTTTCCGATTAAACAATTAGCCTATGTCAACATCATTTGGCACTGTGCTTTAGTTGGTCAAAGCGACTGTCTAGTAAACAGGAGTTCCTGGGTTTGAATCCCAGCAGTACCTTGTCTGCAGTTGGCTGTTCTTTCATGGGCCAGAGAATACCAAAAAGTGCTTTCTGTGCAACAGTGCTAGAGGCAGCAGAGCACTCAGGTTCTTTGGTGCAATGAATAGCGCATTGGACTTCTAGGCTGTGAGCTGAGCCTTTCAAAGGTTGTTGGGTAGAGTCCCACCAGATTCGCAGACTTTGCCCTTTTTCTTCACTGACTTAGAAGTGGTGCGTTTCCAACATTTTAGACATCTGTCCATCCCGTTTTGCTTCTTTCTTTCATTGCGCAGTGCAGGCTCAGATACTAGGGGTACTCTACAATGAAGCCGATGACTTAATTGAGCTGTTTTAAATAAGGGAGATTAGAAAACGGTGCAGGGCCGAGTGGACTTGAGGAATGACTCGAAGGCAACCTGTGGTTTTGGGCAAAAGTGACTACCACCTATTGTTGAGATCACGCCTTTTGGATTTGTCGTACAAGAGCCTCATTATGCATGTGCAAAGTAACTGAGTAGAAAGCATAGTAAATTTTGCTTTTCTGCATCCTGACATGCTGGTTTTTGTAATGTTTTTTTTTTATTATTCATTTTAATTTTTATGTAATTTTTGTTATCGGGCAAATGTCTCTTACTTTCATTTTTGTGGCGCTGTGGCTTAGCTGGTCAAAGCGCCTGTCTTGTGAACAGGAGATCCTGGCCTCAAATCCCAGCAGCGCCTTAGTCCAGGTGGTGCGTGTGCTTCTTTTATAGAGCTTACAGGAATGCATAATAAAATTGTATAGCTTTGAGGCGTAATAAATATTGCGACAAATAGAGTTAAACAACCTCTTTGCTTGCCAATTTTAGACTTGCTGTCTTTTTTTAGTCTCTGTATGCAAAAACGTCTTGTCTTTTCTACAACGTTGGTGCTGTGGCTTAGTTGGTCAAAGCGCCTGTCTAGTAAACAGGAGATCCTGGGTTCAAATCCCAGCAGTGCCTAATGTACAGTTGTCAAGGTTGCTATTTGTTAAGAGTAACGAGTGTTTACGCAGCAGGATTTTTAGCAGTCTGTTTCTTAACAAAATTCAAATCCTTAAGAACGCTGCTCGTTCAAGAGGGCTTTGGACGATGGCTTTATATAGCATAGTGTGGTAATGCCTAACCAACTGGACTTTAATATTTCAAGTCCAGACATTCACACATGCAGCGCTACCATAGTTAGTTTTTTTTTTCTTTTTTCGATTAAAAAATTAGCCCCTGTCAAGGTTTGAATCCCAGCAGTGCCTTGTCCGCAGTGAGCTGTGCTTTTATGGGCCAGAGAGTACCAAAAAGTGCTTTCTGTGCAATAGTGCTTGAGGCAGGAGAGCACTCAGGCTCTGTGGTGCAATGGATAGCGCATTGGACTTCGAGGCTGTGAGGTGAGGCCAGGGATTTAATCGCGGTAGGCCAATTGCCCAGGAGGTTAAGCAGTGAGGCCGAAATCATGTTGTGTTTCCACTCTCGGGCTAGTAGCTCGCAGCACGTCACGCAAACCCCGCCCCCATAAGGTCCCCCAAATCGAACGTCACACAACCCGCCCACTTCAGAGGGAATCAGGCAGATAAAGCACACCATCACATCCTCACGAAACCATTCAAATAAAATCAACTGAAACAAACAAATGACACGTTACTGTACAGCATTACATTTTATGTCTATACGCACATGCCTGTGTGTTCTCATTCATCATATTCATTTACTCACCGACCGACTGAATTTGGAACTAATTTTCATGTGAAGCAACATGCCCCTTCAGCTACTCCAGAACGCAGCAGCATGAGTGGTCTTTAATGAATTGAAAAAAACACATGTCACTCCGCTACTCACCCGTTTGCACTGGCTGCCAGTTGCTGCTCGCATCAAATTCAAAGCTCTGATGTTTGCCTACAAAGCAACCTCTGGCTTTGCTCCCTCTTATCTGCTCTCACTTCTGCAGATTTATATGCCCTCAAGAAACTTGCGTTCTGTGAATAAACGTCGCCTCGTGGTTCCATCCCAAAGAGGGAAGTAATCACTTTCCCGAACTCTCGCATTCAATCTGCCCAGTTGGTGGAATGAACTCCCTTACTGCAACAGAACGGCAGTCACTTGCTGTCTTCAAGAAACGACTTAAAACTCAACTATTTAGTCTCCTCTTCACTTCCTAATTTGCAATTGCCTCTAGCTATACCACTAACTGTACTCAAAAAAAAAATTTTTTTTTAATTCTTACATTACTAATGCTTTCCTTCTTAGACTTTACAGACCTGAAACTTGCCTACAGCACTTATTTATTGTTGCTCTTATAGTTGTGAAAATTGCTTCCTTGTCCTCATTTGTTAGTCGCTTTGGATAAAAGCGTCTGCTAAATGAATAAATGTAAATGTAAAGCAGCAAGCTGTGTACACGCCCTTAAAATGACACATTATAACACATTATAATAAAAAAATCTAGATTGTGTTTTGAACTGAACCTAAACTGGCACACTCAGAAGAACCATAATAATAATGTTAAATCATAAAAAAGGGGTAAACTATGCGCCCTTTAAGCAATGTGTTAACTTTATTCATGATTCAATAATCATCAAGATTGATAAAAAAGTTCAACACACACAGCTGTG
Organism: Danio rerio; assembly: GCF_052040795.2. Taxonomy (NCBI): domain Eukaryota; kingdom Metazoa; phylum Chordata; class Actinopteri; order Cypriniformes; family Danionidae; genus Danio; species Danio rerio. The sequence goes on from NC_141024.2 coordinate 62,571,765, forward strand.
AACGTGTGCACACACACACACACATCAGTGAACATGTACACACACACACACACACACACACACAGTTGGTACAGTAGGCCTACATACTGTATCTACCTTGGAAGAAGGGATATGGTTCTTAAAGTGTTGTTTTACGTATGGAGCCTGATTGAATTTTATTATAGTGTCTTCGTAAAAACATCTGTCCATAATTCCTGAAAATAGAAAATATATATATTAGGGATGTAACGGTATCAGAATTTCACGGTACGGTAATACCTTGGTATGAATGTCACGGTACGGTATTTATTGAATCATTTACAGGAAAAAAAAAACTTTTGAAAATACTCCAAAAAAGTGCCAAAAGTGTCAATGACATACAAATTAGCCATCTATCTGTAAGCTTTGAAACAGGAACTTCAATTTTAATAACAAAAAATTATTAAACCATGTAAAAAAATAAAGTTTCGATTTAGTATTGTTGAAAACTCATCACATTTAACATTTAATCACTCACTTAGATAGAGATGGGTTTAAAGAAAAATTATCATATAATTATAATCTGGTAAAAGCTGGTATCTCTGGGTATTTACAATGTCCCCTGCAACAGAAAAAAACCCTCTCATTTGGGACTGAGGTTTCTGGGACAAGAGAGATATGACTTGGCCCATGTTGACAGCAGTGGGGTAACGTTGTGCGTTGTCTTTCCCCCACTTGAGAAGACAAACCATGAGTGAGATAGAGGTCTCTTTGCGGTACAAGTCAATGTCTGCATCAATCTGAACAGTGTGCTGTGTTTCTGCAGTCCCCATGACTGTTATTAGTCGTATTACCCAACTTGCAGGCACGTGCACACATAGGGCTCAACCTGTGCAGTGCACATGCCCTTTTTAGTCTTGGATAGAAAATGCCCTTCCAAAACGATCAAAAGTGCCCCCGCGACGCGACACAACCTCCGTCCAGTCCAGCCCTTCAGTAGGCGCGCGACAACACCTCTCGAGTATGCGCGCTCAACCCCCCCTCGGCGCTTTACAATACGCGCGCCACAACACAGAACAGCACCGCTATTCAGCACGCGCGCGGCGACAACACCCGCTTTAGGTTCGATCATTTCCATCTTTTTTTCATCTCCGCTACTAGCAGCACACTCCATTTCCGCATTACTGGATCTGTAGCGACAACAGACCGCAAAGGATTATGGCCACGCCGGGGCTGATGGGAAATGAAGTTTCAGCTACCTCCCGTTCGCTTCATTCGCCTGAGCAAATTTTCTCTGAAGACCTATAGTTTTACCGAGTCATGCGACTTCGGTAATATCGAAAAAATTTAATATTGCGGTATGACGGTATTTACAATACCGTTACATCCCTAATATATATATATATATATATATAAATAAAGAAACTGCAAAGAAATGATTCAATCATATTAAAGAGATTTGAACTAACCTTCTAGCACAACTAGCGGTCCAGGTCCCTGATGGAATATGGCTCCCCAGACTTGAATTTTTACTGGATGCTTTGCTTTCGGTTTCACAACATGGCAGTTTATTAATAGGGTATGTCCTATTAATAAATTTGTAGGACATGTAAGCTCGTATAAAGCAAATAGCCTAAATAAAGAGATGCATGGATTAATGTAAATAAATAAATCTTTTCATTATGGCATTGTTCAAAATGGCTTACCTGGCTTTTCCATAGGTCCACCTGAGTTGTTTTACTGGTTTTCTAATATTGCAGACTGATGCTTTTAACTGTTTTCTAAACAGAAGCTCACTCTGAATCTTTTTAGCAGATCGCTCATTGTCCTTGTGCAGTTTTTCGTCAATCGTTTTAAGTGCAGCACTATACAACAAACACATACAATAATTTTATTAATTAGTTTTATTAACATTTTGACATAAGTGTTGCTGAAATACTTGATTTGACAAGATGATAATACACAATACCTGTTCATTTTCCTTGCCTTGCAGTTGTTTTTCTAGGAAGGCCTACAGGGCTTTGATGTCTATAGTATCGTCTTATAGTGGTGTTAGAGACGTGCACACCCGACTGCAACAGGAAAGCCCTGATGTCAGCAAGAGAGTGCTTTGATGTGTTGATGCATCAGTTTTTTTTTTTTCATTGCAATAATTGGTTGAAATGATCTGTAATTAAATCTATAGTGGACCTTCAAAGACAACCCAGATGGGACTTGAACCCACAATACCCAACTCCAGAGGCTGATGCCTTATCCATTAGGTCACTGGGCCATGTTACCAAGCTTTTGTCATGGAGCTCTTGTATGCCTTCAACAAGATGCCAACGCATGGAAAACTGCACTTTAGGATCTCAATGCCAGTTTGCATTTCGTCAAATAAGATGTGTGCAACTAATGGACAAACATTTTCTTTGTGCAAGCATTCACATTCGTGTCTTATTGGTCCTGGGGTATGGTGTGACTGATCTTGGGTTTCAAATTCCAGACAAGGCCACTCTCATTAACATGAAATCACAACCTTTCTGCAGCTATTTTCTTGTTTGCATTTCATTATCATCCACCTAACATTAGACCATTAGTTGAAAGCCACAGGGTACTTGAAGTCAAGATCTCCATTACCAGAGCTTTTCAGAACCTTTGATGTTTGTAAAGTGATTGGATAATTTAAGCAAGATTGGATAAATCTTAATTGAAGTGTGCAGCAAGTCTGAGAATTTGAAGCTAAATATTGACCTCAGATCATCTAGCCTAAGGTTTGAGAGGACAAGTCAGGATTTTTTCCACACAATTTATATTTAACCCAACAAACACAACCCAAATGGAACTTGAACCCACAATTCCCAGCTTTGAACGCTGATGCATTATCCATTAGGCCACTGGGCCAATACTAGCATGTGCCATATCTGTTGTACGGTTTAGGAAGTTCTTTTAACTCAGAAAACAGCACTTTAGGATCCCTACACCATATTGCATTCAGACGATCTGGTGCGTACACCTAATGACAAAACAGCTTCTCTGAAGAGTTTTCCATTGTCATGTCTTTTTGACCTAAGGGTATGAACCTAGCTTTTTGAAAGTCACAATGGATTGTGCAGCACAGCCAACTTAAAAGGAACTGCGTGAAAGACAACCCAGGTGGGACTCAAAACCACAATCTCCAGCTTCGAAGGCTGGTGCCTTATCCATTAGGCCACTATGCTGTTTCTGTACTGCATGTGAACCGTAACATGCATCCAGGGAGTTGCTGACACACATAACAAAAATTACATGAACAAAAAGTAGATTGGACCGGTTTTACAGAAATTTTTTTTGACACTGCAGGGCGTTTCTACTGGGCTCATTGGTCTAGGGGTATGATTCTCGCTTTGGGTGTGAGAGGTCTTGGGTTCAAATCCTGAACGAGCCCTACATCTGTCACAGAAAAGCAGTGATGCTTTGGTGTTTCTGTGTTAGTTGTAGCAACTTTAGTTAATGAAGATTTATTGGATTTCTGATCTAAATTAGTCTAACCTGTACAATAATACAGACAAAAAAGGAGCGGGAATGATTCGGTAGTTAACAACGTACCAGCTTAATATGTAAGCATCATCTTTGTGTTTGTACACAGTCTCTTCTCTGTAGGCACCATGCAGGCTTCAAAATGGCCATTTGCGTTAGGTATCTCGTTACCCTTTTAGTCATAACAGGTAGTATGGATGCCAATGAAGGAAGTTAATGACACGCAAACACATCTCAAGAAGGTTTTCACAGCTACCGTGTTTCATCCACCAAACACTGATCTCAAGTTAAAGGGAGATTTTCAAGAACGACCCAGGTGGGACTTGAACCCACAATCCCCAGCTCCGGAGGCTGATGCCTTATCCATTAGGCCACTGGGCCATATCACCAATCTTCTATCAAGTGGAAAACTGCACTTTAGGATCTCGATGACAGTTTGCATTCTATTAAATAAGAACTAATGGCCAAACATTTTCTTTCTGCAATCATTCACATTCGTGTCTCATCGGTTCTGGGGTATGGTTCTAGTGTATAGTGTGACTGGTCTTGAGAGTTTCGAATTCCAGTCAAGGCCACTCTCATTAACTTGAAATCACAACCTTTCTGCAGCGATTTTCTTGTTTGCATTTCATCATCATCCACCTAACATGAGACCGTCAATTGAGAGCCACGGGGTACTTGAAGTCAAGATCTCCATTCCCAGAGCTTAGCGGAACCTTTTAGGTTTGTAACATGACAGTGAGATTCAAGCAAGATTGGATGAATCCTAATTGAAGTGTGCAGCAAGTCTGAGAATTGGAAGCTAACTATTGCCCTCGGATCATCACACTTAAGCTTTGAGTAGACAAGTCAGGATTTTTCAAAAAAATTTCATATTTTGCAATTTTTCAAAAAATTGTCATTTTTTGTGATTTTTTGCGATTTTTCAAAAAAATTTTATTTTTTTGCGATTTTTCAAAAAATTGTCATTTTTTGTGATTTTTTTTTTGTGATTTTTCAAAAAATTTCTACTTTTTGTGATTTTTCAAAAAATTAGATTTTTTGTTATTTTTCTAAAAATTTTCATTTTTTAGAATTTTTCAAAAAAATTTCATTTTTTGTGATTTTTTGTGTTCTTTAAAAAAAAATCATTTTTTGTGATATTTCAAAAAATTAGATTTTTTGTTATTTTTCTAAAAATTTTCATTTTTTAAAGATTTTTCAAAAAAAAATCATTTTTTGTGATTTTTTGCGATTTTTCAAAAAAATTTTATATTTTGCGATTTTTCAAAAAAATGTTCATTTTTTGTGATTTTTTGCGATTTTTCAAAATATTATTTTTTGTGATTTTTTGCAATTTTTCAAAAAATGTTCATTTTTTGCGATTTTTCTAAAAATTTTTATTTTTTGTGATTTTTTGCAATTTTTTAAAAATGTTACATTTTTTGTGATTTTTCAAAAATTTTCATTTTTTGTGATTTTTCAAAAAATGTTCATTTTTTGTGATTTTTCAAAATATTTGATTTTTTATTTTTCTAAAAATTTATATTTTTTACTATTTTTAAAAAAAAATTTTCATTTTTTGTGATGTTTTGCGATTTTTCAAAAAAATCTTTTTTTTGTGATTTTTAGGGATTTCTCAAAAATTTTTCATTTTTTGTAATTTTTCAAAAAAATTTCATTTTTTGTGATTTTTTGTGTTTTTTAAAAAAAAAATCACTTTTTGTGATTTTTCAAAAAATTAGATTTTTTGTTATTTTTCTAAAAATTTTAATTTTTTTTAGGATTTTTCAAAAAAAATTCATTTTTTGCAATTTTTCAAAAAAATGTCATATTTTGTGATTTTTCAAAAAAAATTCATATTTAGCGATTTTTCCAAAAATTTTCATTTTTTGCGATTTTAAAAAAAAATGCATTTTTTGCGATTTTTCAAGAAAAATTCATATTTTGTGATTTTTGCGATTTTTCAAAAAAATTTCATATTTTGCGATTTTTCAAAAAAATTTCATATTTTGCGATTTTTCAAAAAAATTTCATATTTAGCAATTTTTCCAAAAAAATGCATTTTTTGTGATTTTTCAAACAAATTTCATTTTTTGTGATTTTTCAAAAAAATGTCATATTTTGCGATTTTTCAAAAAAAATCATTTTTTGTGATTTTTTGCGATTTTTCAAAAAAAAATTCATTTTTTGCGATTTTTAAAAAAAATTTCATTTTTTGTGATTTTTCAAAAAATGTTCATTTTTTGTGATTTTTCAAAAAATTTTCTTTTTTTGTGATTTTTAGCGATTTTTCTAAAAAATTTCATATTTTGCGATTTTTCAAAAAAAAATCATTTTTTGTGATTTTTTGCGATTTTTCAAAAAATTTTCATTTTTTGTGATTTTTCAAAAAATTTTCATTTTTTGTGATTTTTTGCGATTTTTCAAAAAAAAAATTCATATTTTACGATTTTTCAAAAAAATTTCATATTTTGCGATTTTTCAAAAAAAATTTATTTTTTTGTGATTTTTCAAAAAATTTTCATTTCTTGTGATTTTTTGCGATTTTTCAGAAAAAATTCATATTTTGCGATTTTTCAAAAAAATGTAATATTTTGCGATTTTTCAAAAAAAATTCATTTTTTGTTTTTTTGCGATTTTTCATAAAATTTTCATTTTTTGTGATTTTTCAAAAAAATTGTCATTTTTTTTGTGATTTTTCAAAAAATGTTCATTTTTTGTGATGTTTTGCGATTTTTCAAAAAAAAATCATTTTTTGTGATTTTTAGGGATTTCTCAAAAATGTTTCATTTTTTGTAATTTTTCAAAAAAAATTCATTTTTTGTGATTTTTTGTGTTTTTTTAAAAAAAATCATTTTTTGTGATTTTTCAAAAAAATAGATTTTTTGTTATTTTTCTAAAAATTTTAATTTTTTTAGGATTTTTCAAAAAAATTTCATTTTTTGTGATTTTTCAAAAAAAATTCATTTTTTGTGATTTTTCAAAAAAAATTCATATTTTGCGATTTTTCAAAAAAAATTCATATTTTGTGATTTTTCAAAAAAAATTCATATTTAGCGATTTTTCAAAAAAAATGCATTTTTTGCGATTTTTCAAAAAATGTTCATTTTTGTGATTTTTCAAAAAAATTTCATTTCTTGTGATTTTTTGCGATTTTTCAAAAAATTTTCATTTTTCGTGATTTTTGCGATTTTTCAAAAAAATTTAATATTTTGCGATTTTTCAAAAAAATTTCATATTTTGCGATTTTTCAAAAAAATGTTATATTTAGCGATTTTTCAAAAAAAAATTCATTTTTTGTGATTTTTCAAAAAAATTTCATTTTTTGTGATTTTTCAAAAAAATGTCATATTAAAAATTAAATTTTTCAAAAAATTTTCATTTGTTTGTGATTTTTCAAAAAAATTTCATTTCTTGTGATTTTTTGCGATTTTTCAGAAAAATTTCATATTTTGCGATTTTTCAAAAAAAATTTATATTTTGCAATTTTTCAAAAAAATTTCATTTTTGTGTTTTTTTGCGATTTTTCATAAAATTTTCATATTTTGCGATTTTTCAAAAAAAATTCATTTTTTGTGATTTTTTGCGATTTTTCAAAAAAATTTCATTTTTTGTGATTTGTTGCGATTTTTAAAAAAAAAATTTCATATTTTTCGATTTTTCAAAAAATGTTTCATTTTTTGTGATTTTTTGCGATTTTTCAAAAAAATTTCATATTTTGCGATTTTTCAAAAAATGTTCATTTTTTGTGATTTTTTGCGATTTTTCAAAAAAAAATTTATATTTTGCGATTTTTCAAAAAATTTTCATTTTTTGTGATTTTTCGAAAAAATTTTATATTTTGCAATTTTTCAAAAAAATTTCATTTTTTGTGATTTTTCAAAAAATTTTCATTTTTTGTGATTTTTTGCGATTTTTCAAAAAAATTTCATATTTTGCAACTTTTCAAAAAAAATTCTTTTTTGTGATTTTTCAAAAATTTTTCATATTTTGCAATTTTTCAAAAAAATTTCATTTTGTGCTTTTTCAAAAAAATTTCATATTTTGCGAAACAAAATTTACAAAGCTCCCAGCATGCATTGCATCATAAATAAATTATGCAGCTTTATGTTGTTACAATCTCTTTCTTTTTATTTATTTTGTGTTGTGTTTGGGAGGTAATATTGCAGTAGTTTTTTTAATTGATTTTTATTTTTATGTTTGTCACCATCATTGAGATTCAAAGACTAATTGTTGATGTCTAAGTGTTTTTAAATGCTGCCATAGATCAAACATTCACATTGTAAATCATGCTTTTAAAGTCATTTATTGTTAAAGCTTCAGTGGTTTCATTTATGTATTTTATTCATTTCACACACATAACTAATATGACACTGAATTAGAAAACAAGCAGGAGAAGATGGCTTTGATATCATAGTTAATCTCTTCAGACTGACTCTTACATTTTCTTTTGAATTTTCATGCTACATGTAAGAATAGTGTGATTAGCACTAATAATTATAGCATCCAAATTAAAACAAACATTTTATAGCAAGAAGTTGAAGAGCCCTACTAAAGCAGACTCTGTCCTCCATCATGGTGACTTCAAATGAACAACAGAAATTTCATAAAGAGCTTTTGTTCACATGACAGAATTAAAGCCAAAGCTCAGTAATAAGTGAAGCTCCATGATGAGTTGTTTAATGTGATGAGTTGTTTTAAAGATATTGAAAATAAAAATTAAATTTTACTTTGTAATTTGTTTATTTTTTCATTCATTATTATTTTATTTAAAGTTTTATTCTCAGTTGATTTCATCTTTGGTTTTGGCTACTGCTGCCAGTATTTTGATATACATTTTACATATATTTTACACAATAAGAGTTTGCCAATTAACACTCTCTGAGTGGTAAATTTTTTAACACTTTCAAAAGTGTTATTTTAACACTTTTATAGTGGTTCCCATATAAACACTGAGGGATTGTTAATTTGAACTCTAAGGTTGTTAAATCTACAATCTAAAATTTGCAGTGTGTATAACCCTTTATTATTGTCTTTAATTGTTTATGTACCATAGCATAATCAATGAAACACAACATCAAAACACTGTGCTGATGAGATTGTCTTCTTGCTGCTTTGACACTGACTTTTGCCTATCTTGTGTTTTTTTTTTTTTTTTGTCCTTCTTTAGCAGTTGAGGACAAAGGCGGTCTGCCGAAGAAACCACTCAGCTCCTCTGAAAGACAAGGTATATCACATAATAAATGTCACTTATTAACATTTATTCATACTGTTGCAGCATGAACTACAGTTGAGGGCGCTTCTGTGAAATATTTATTTAAGGTAATGGAGCAAGGACATTTTCACAGTACTTACGATAGTATATTATCTTCTGAAGAAAGTTTTATTTGTTTTATTATTTATGTTTTTCTATTGGCTACAGAACAAACAGTGTTAAGCTAGTTAAGCCTTTACTTTCTCAATCTGAATATGGTAATACTTCAGTATAATAGTCCTTTAGTTAATCAATTTACTAACACTGTCACCAATCTTGTGCCGCATTTATTAATTACAGTTCAACATTAATGCATTATTAAAATCCAAAGTTGTGCTTGTTGACATTACTTAATGCACAGTGCATTAATGAACTAACGTTATTTAACTTAAACATTAAATCGTTAACAAAGATGAATGAATACTGTAATTAATGTATTAAACTTCTAAGTCATGTCAGTAAATGCATTAACTAATATTAACTAATGGACTATTACTCTAAAGTGTTACCTTAAAGGGTGACACTTTACAATAGAGGTTGGGCTGTCATCATGTGTCCTTGTGGCATAGTTTACAGTATAAAATGTAATCTGCGAGCAGAAAGTCCACGGGATTTTGCAGATATGCTTCTGTCTTGGAAGCATCTGCCTAATGTTGTTATTTATGACTTTGCCCGTGGACTGTCCACCCACACAAATTTGAGGCAACCCATAACTTTCACACCTTTCGAGGGAAGGTTACTCGAACCAACCACTGAAAATATTGCAAAAGCAAAATCAGGAAAATTACAGGTAACTCTGCCATGGCTCACTGCAAAAAAGCAAAGTCCAGATCCGGATGGTCATCCAATAACTGGTTCTGCAGAACACTATGTTCTGTATGACCGCTTTCACGAAGACAACACAAAAGATCCTCGTGATTCACTGAGGAAGCTTCGTCTTGTGCCTCAACTAGCTGGCAAAGTTAACAGTCAGGCTGCAGAACAGCTTTTTTCAAAGCTAAAGAAAAATAACTACTTTATGAACATGGCATTGCCATCCACACATGTTTTCCTCATGCGAAACATCATCCACCATTACAATGTCAGAAAAAACGAGAAACGTCTTCATGACATAAAAAAGGAATTCAACACAAACATTCACATGAATGACCACAGCCAGGTTGTGTTAGGTAATGTTTATCTTACTTTGTAACAAATACATCACTATATCCATAACTGTACTTATGTGTATATTTGTATTTGTAGAAAATCCATCCTCCACAGAGAAATGCATGGACATGTCACTTGGTAATTTGACTGTTCTTTCCAGTTGCTCAGTGTCAAGTTTCTGTTCACTAATTATTGTGTTATTTTCTAATTTTGATGCTTTAATGTACTCTAAGGACCACTGTCAGCACTGCCAAAAATATTGTGACTTTACAAACGACCGCTGCATCACCAGGCAAAACATCAGTCACATCTCCTCTGTCATCAGGACCAATTACAGAAAAAACAGCTTGTGAACCTACCACTCTTCTGAATTTTTTGGAACCTACTAAGCCTTGGGAGAGGGACTGGCATCCATTACAAGAGAAACTGGTGAACAATTACCATTACATTCAAACGCACACACACACACATATTTATTGTTATTATTATTACAGCTTGATTATGTGCTGGACCGAAATCGCCCTGGCAGTGAAATAATTGTGAAGGAGGGGAAAGTGTGCCTTATTCGAGAAGAATTTTGGAGCCTTGGATTGTTGAGGGACATGGACTCCCATGTAAGCAGTCTGTTTTTTTATTATAACTTTTTTTTTATTAAAAACATTGACTTATCAAAGTATTTATTGCAGATTGGAAACGCCTGCATGAAGCTTATTTGTGAAATGGCTCGACAAATTGTATGTACTATAAAACATAATATTTATATAGATTGTTTTAACTTGATCCAAATTTAAAAAAAAAAACAATTTCTAAACTGTGTGAAAATGTTCATGTCATTGTCAACAGTTTCTTTTTATTCATGTAGGGCAAGGACATATACATTGAGGACTTTTATGTTGTCCCTGTGTGGAAAGAAACTCCTAACAACATTGTTACTGGATTACCGGTGCGTGTATGTACTGTATTTACTGTGTGAGAAGTACAACCTAAATTAAACGACATAACTGTCCTGATCAATTCTGGGAAGATGCAGACTTGAAAGACCTGTTAGCCTTTCCAGCATGGACAAATGCCAGTGGACCAGACCGCTTTGTTGTCTGTGTAAGAAAATATTGAAATGTCTAGTGCATACATTAATTGGTATTGCAATGTGTGTGTTTCTAAAATAAAACACTGAAAAATCTTGGAAGAAGCAATAATGTTCAAATGAAATATTTTTACACCTTTAACATTATAGATAACGATGCCGCTTCGAAGAGAGATGGTGTTTTTAGACTCTCTGTACGCAGAGCATGAATCAGGATTTGGAGATGAGGAATACAGGGCAATTTTTAGGTCTACCAATAAACTAAGACGTTTCAGCCTTTATGTGATATATGGCTACGTTCCTATAGCCATTTCTATTTATTTCCTAACCGTGTATTATAGTTCTGTCACTTTTGGCTACGTTCCTATAGCCGTTTCTTGAACTTCTGGCTATGTTCATCTAGCCTTTTTTATGCATAGTGTTCTAGAGTTGAGGTGAGCTGTAATTGTTAGTATTACTACTATGTTTTGTTTACAGGAAAGTTGCTTACCAAGTGGATCATGGGACATGGTCTGAAAAAACTGGATATGATTTTCCAGTGAGGAATCAACTTTAAAAAAATTATTTTTTGGCTTTTACTACAATTAAATTTTTTGTACATTATTCTAAAATAAAATTGATTTGCTTTGCATATTTTAGGCTTTGCCATGTCAGACAAGAGGGAATGATTGTGGTGTTTTTGTACTCATGGTAAGATATAAATTGAGTGAATTGATTTAAAGATTTTGTAAACATTGTAAATGACTGTGGCTTCTCTCTTTTCAGTACACCATCTCAATGGTGTGTGGCATTGGGTTTCAATTCCAGGAGGTATTATTTTATTATTTATGTAACTTTATTTTGTTGGTGCTTTTCTTAATCATAGCTAAAATGTAACTATTTTAGTGTATATTATCTTGCTTTCTTCTAAGCAACATATCTTTTAAAAAAAGGGGCATGGTTATTGCAAGCACACCCAACATCATGTATTAACAAAAACATGTTGGTTAACTGTCAGACTAAACAGTCTTTCTTTCAGATGGATATACCTATCATCCGTCAGTGGTGGTGCCTTCTACTCATGGAACGATTTCAAATTGATGGGTTTGTCAGTATTTATTTATTTTTCTTGTAAATCTGTAAAATTAAAAATTTATATTGAGTCAATACAACAACTTGTAACATGAATAACAAAACATACTTAAAATCTCTCTTACCGGTGACCAGTATGTCACCGACTCGGTCCCAGTAACTCCCCTCGCTGGCCAGCAGAGGCCACCATCTCCGGACTTTTAGCATTACGTCATCCATCTACACTGATTGCGCATACACCTGATTGGAATCTGGCTAATGACCCACGTACCTCTTACAAGCCGCACTCAAACACTCGTTCAGGGCGAAGTCTTGTTTAGCCCCGGCCAGCATTTCTGAGCATTATCTCCAGCCTGATCTCCTGTGCACGACTCCAGCCTGTCTCTTACTTTGCTTCGCCTTCTGCCTGCCCACGACCCACGCTTGTTATACGGACTCTGACTCTCTCTTTGCCTGCCCACGAACCACGCCTGTTATACGGACTCTGATCCTTGCTGCCTGCCCTTGACCCAAGCCTGCATAACGGATCTTGGTTCTCGCTCACTCCCTTCCACTCATGCCTGGTAACTCACTCTGTGTCTGTTCATCATCAGTCTTGATACCCATACTACTACTGTGGATGTGTGTGTGCACTCCGGTGCATATTGTGTGTTTGAGTGAAGTTGTGATTAATAAATACTGCATAATGGATCCCTCCGTGTTAGTCTCCACGTTACACAGTAATTATGGATTTTGTCTTGTCTTGTTATTAAAAGCTATGGGCACAGATTTGCTTTCTGGACTGAGGAGGCAAGAAGTGTCTTGGATGGAAAGATTCGGCTCCTTTTTAGGGTGAAAAGAAAAACCACATCCAATCTTCCGGCACATGTCCAAGAAGTTCAAGATCGGGAAAGGAATGACAAAAGATTAGTGGACTTGATTATCACATCAAAATCAGCAGAGCAGCATTTGGTGGTATAGATGGTTCCACTTTAAATTACTCCTCTAGACTCTGAGTATGGTTGACTTAAATCTAGTCAAGTGACACTTTAACTATTATTTGCCAAATATAATTAATTAATTACTTGTGCATTTACATATGAAATATAATTTCCTTTTATGGCCCAAAGGATATACTCGGTGGAAAAAGGTCAAATTGGTTTCCACTAAAACCCCGTTCTCAAGTGCCTGTCTACATTGAGAATGAGCAGTCCCAGTCAATCATTTGTGACTACATAAGAGGAATTCTTAATAAAACCAAAACACAGCTGACCTTCAATGATGAGGTGGAGTTCATTTGTGGATGTCTCCTCCCAGAGGTAATCACAAAACATGTATGTACATGAGCATGCTTATGTTCTGCAGTGTGTGTTTTATTTTATTAATTGGTTTATCTGTATGTTTGTACAGGCCATAACTTATGGCATTTCCAAGTTACAAGGCTTGTCTTGGCAGGAGGCTGAAGATGTCTTCCTCCAGGGCCCCATTTATCACGCAAGGTATGTTTACATTTTTTTTTGTACAAAAGCTGTTAAGTTTTTTATGTTAAACACAATTTCTGACAACAGCATTTATTTTTTTTAGTGAAGTTGAGAAATTTAACAGAAGAATTGCTCGAGAAATGAAAAATCTCCCCAACAAGAATTTAAAGCATTTTATTTTATATGTAATAAATACATTATTAATCCAAGTATTGTTTTTCACAATTTTTCTCTGCATTTTTTACAGCTTGATGACTTGTAGGACCTCATGAAAATTTATAAAAAAATAAAGTTTGGTGTGAGAAAATTACTCCGAGTACTATCATTTATTCTGTGAATAATAAGATAATGTTCATTCCCTCAACTCAATACTAAAGAGTTTGATAAATCCTTAATGATCTAAAAACAAAAAACAACAACAAAAACAATAAATGACTGAAAATATTTAAGTAACTGAACAATATCTATTTACAAATACAGTTAATTAAAATACAACAGACTTAATGCATTAAATCATAATCTAGTATGTTTAATATTTTATATAATAATGTATTCAATCATAGTGCAATAATTTAGAGTAGAAAAATAGTGTAATTTATAAATCAATGAATTCAGGTTAGGCAATTTTTCCAACAGCAGGTGGCACTGTCTGAGAAAACGATAGGTCTGGAAGTGCTGGTCTGAGCGAGCAGGTCTGAGCGTGCGGTTGGGTCTCGGGGCCTGCAGCTTCATAATGTTGCCACAGAGACTTAGGGAATGGTCACCTACAGTGGTAGAAACGCGGAACTTTGTCTAGACACTGTTAACTGTGATACCTTCCCTACCCATGACAATGTTCTGCTAAATCCTGATTTTATCTTGTAACGCTGGACAGAATGTGGCCCAGGATCTTTGTCCAGTGCACGTGTTAGCAGTTGCAAGGCAGCAAAATTGATCCGTCCCTGGGTGGGCTTGAACCACCAACCTTTCAGTTAACAGCCGAACGCGCTAACCGATTGTGCCACAGAGACTTAATGAAAAGTCACCTACAGTGGTAGAAACGCGGAACTTTGTCTCAAAAGATCTGCTATATGAACCCTAATGTAATCTTGCTGAGAGAGAGAGAGAGAGAAAAGTAACAGAAATGCCCAACGTGGGGCTCGAGCCCACGACCCTGACATTAAGAGTCTCATGCTCTACCGACTGAGCTAGCCAGGCGGATGAGGAGTTCCCACTAAAACTAGACACTGTTAACAGTAATACCTTCCCTACCTGTGACAATCTTCTGCTAAATCCTGATTTCATCTTGTAACGCTGGACAGAATGTGGCCCAGGATCTATGTCCAGTGCACGTGTTAGCAGTTGCAAGGCAGCAAACTGCCTAATTCGTCCCTGGGTGGGCTTGAACCACCAACCTTTCAGTTAACAGCCGAACACGCTAACCGATTGCGCTACAGAGACTTAGTGAAAAGTCACCTACAGTGGTAGAAACGCGTAACTTTGTCTCAAAGTCTGCTACATGAACCCTAATGTAAGTTTGCTGGGATAGAGAGAGAAAAGTAACAAGAACGCCCAACGTGGGGCTCGAACCCACGACCCTGACATTAAAAGTCTCATGCTCTACCGACTGAGCTAGCCGGGCTGATGACAAACTCTTTTAGGAACCAGAAACCGTTTACAGTAATACCTTCCCTACCCGTGACAATGTTCTGCTAAATCCTGATTTCATCTTGTAACGCTGGACAGAATGTGGCCCAGGATCTATGTCCAGTGCACATGTTAGCAGTTGCAAGTCAGCAAAATGCCTAATTCGTCCCTGGGTGGGCTTCAACCACCAACCTTTAAGTTAACAGCCTAACGCGCTAACTGATTGCGCCACAGAGACTTGGTGAAAGGTCACCTACAGTGGTAGAAACGCGGAACTTTGTCTCAAAAGGTCTGCTATATGAACCCTAATGTAAGTTTGCTGAGAGAGAGAGAGAAAAGTAACAGAAATGCCCAACGTGGGGCTCAAACCCACGACCCTGACATTAAGTGTCTCATGCTCTACCGACTGAGCTAGCCAGGCGGATAAGGAGCCCCCACTAGAACTAGACACTGTTAACAGTAATACCTTCCCTAACGTGACAATATTCTGCTAAATCCTGATTTCATCTTGTAACGCTGGACAGAATGTGGCCCAGGATCTATGTCCAGTGCACGTGTTAGCAGTTGCAAGTCAGCAAAATGCCTAATTCGTCCCTGGGTGGGCTTGAACCACCAACCTTTCAGTAAACAGCCTAACGCGCTAACCAAACGCGCCACAGAGACTTAGTGAAAGGTCAACTACAGTGGTAGAAACGCGTAACTTTGTCTCAAAGTCTGCTACGTGAACCATAATGTAAGTTTGCTGGGAGAGAGAGAGAAAAGTAACAGGAATGCCCAACGTGGGGCTCGAACCCACGACCCTGAGATTAAGAGTCTCATGCTCTACCGACTGAGCTAGCCGGGCTGATGAGAAGCTCTTTTAGGAACCAGAAACCGTTTACAGTAATACCTTCCCTACCCGTGACAATCTTCTGCTAAATCCTGATTTCATCTTGTAACGCTGGACAGAATGTGGCCCAGGATCTATGTCCAGTGCACATGTTAGCAGTTGCAAGTCAGCAAAATGCCTAATTCGTCCCTGGGTGGGCTTGAACCACCAACCTTTCAGTTAACAGCCGAACGCGCTAACCGATTGCGCCACAGAGAGTTAGTGAAAGGTCACCTACAGTGGTAGAAACGCGGAACTTTGTCTCAAAAGGTCTGCTATATGAACCCTAATGTAAGTTTGCTGAGAGAGAGAGAGAAAAGTAACAGAAACACCCAACGTGGGGCTCAAACCCACAACCCTGACATTAAGTGTCTCATGCTCTACCGACTGAGCTAGCCAGGCGGATAAGGAGTCCCCACTAGAACTAGACACTGTTAACAGTAATACCTTCCCTAACGTGACAATATTCTGCTAAATCCTGATTTCATCTTGTAACGCTGGACAGAATGTGGCCCAGGATCTATGTCCAGTGCACGTGTTAGTAGTTGCAAGGCAGCAAAATGCCTAATTCGTCCCTGGGTGGGCTTCAACCACCAACCTTTCAGTTAACAGCCGAACGCGCTAACCGATTGCGCCACAGAGACTTAGTGAAAGGTCACCTACAGTGATAGAAACACGTAACTTTGTCTCAAAGTCTGCTACGTGAACCATAATGTAAGTTTGCTGGGAGAGAGAGAGAAAAGTAACAGGAACGCCCAACGAAGGGCTCGAACCCACGACCCTGAGATTAAGAGTCTCATGCTCTACCGACTGAGCTAGCCGGGCTGATGAGACGCTCTTTTAGGAACCAGAAACCGTTTACAGTAATACCTTCCCTACCCGTGACAATGTTCTGCTAAATCCTGATTTCATCTTGTAACGCTGGACAGAATGTGGCCCAGGATCTATGTCCTGTGCACATGTTAGCAGTTGCAAGTCAGCAAAATGCCTAATTCGTCCCTGGGTGGGCTTCAACCACCAACCTTTCAGTTAACAGCCAAACGCGCTAACCGATTGCGCCACAGAGACTTAGTGAAAGGTCACCTACAGTGGTAGAAACGCAGAACTTTGTCTCAAAGTCTGGTACATGAACCCTAATGTAAGTTTGCTGGGAGAGAGAGAGAAAAGTAACAGGAACGCCCAACGTGGGGCTCAAACCCACGACCTTGAGATTAAGAGTCTCATGCTCTACCGACTGAGCTAGCCGGGCTGCTGAGAAACACTTTTAGGAACCAGAAACCGTTTACAGTAATACCTTCCCTACCCGTGACAATCTTCTGCTAAATCCTGATTTCATCTTGTAACGCTGGACAGAATGTGGCCCAGGATCTATGTCCTGTGCACATGTTAGCAGTTGCAAGTCAGCAAAATGCCTAATTCGTCCCTGGGTGGGCTTGAACCACCAACCTTTCAGTTAACAGCCAAACGCGCTAACGGATTGAGCCACAGCGACTTAGTGAAAGGTCACCTACAGTGGTAAAAACGAGGAACTTTGTCTCAAAAGGTCTGCTATATGAACCCTAATGTAAGTTTGCTGGGAGAGAGAGAGAAAAGTAACAGAAACGCCCAACTTGGGGCTCTAACCCACAACCCTGAGATTGAGAGTCTCATACTTTACCGACTGTGCTAGCCGAGCTGTTTCAAGAGCTAGACACCGTTTACAGTAATACCTTCCCGACCCGTGACAATGTTCTACTAAATCCTGATTTCATCTTGTAACGCTGGACAGAATGTGGCCCAGGATCTATGTCCTGTGCACATGTTAGCAGTTGCAAGTCAGCAAAATGCCTAATTCGTCCCTGGGTGGGCTTGAACCACCAACCTTTGGGTCATTATATCTTGTTTAATACCCATTTTATTCATTTATACTATTCATTTTATTTATTTACTCATTTATATTAATATGTGAATATGTCTCAATAAATAATTAAAATTTTGTTAATTAGTTGAGTGCTATAGGTCTTACAAAAGCCTTTTGTCTAAAAATAGCGTAAAAACTCTTAACTGTACATAAGCTCATTGATCTCTCCATTTTTCTTCTTAAAATAGGTCTCTGGTAAATCATCTTCATCGCCCAACTATTTTTTTTCTTTCAATTATTTCAATGCAGTCTTTTGGTATTGCTTTTTTCAACTCATGACATTGTCTTTGTAATTTTGCTTTAACAACTCTTTTATACCCATCCTCCACAATTACTTTTAATGGTACAAATCCTTTTATTACTTCATATAATACATCTTTAACTTGTCTTAATCCTCCGTCCCACCATTCCTTAAAATATAAAACATTTCCTTCACTTAAAATTGTTTAATTCAGTAAAAGTGGTTGTTCTAGAATCTGCTTTTGGTATAATCAACAAATTTTCTAAAAATCCCCCTCATGATTCTAAGACCTCAACATAAAATTTTGGCAGACCTGCTATCATCCGTTTCTTCATCTTCATCAATAAAACATTACATCCCATATTAAAATGTCCACATTTCTTTAAATAATAATCCAACACACTTTTCCAAATCACACCCATTTTCCCTTCCAAAAACCTTTGAATAATCTTAATTGTTAATGTTTTCATTTTTAAAAAACTATCCAAAAGTCCCAGACCTCCTTCTTTTACCTCCCCAATCAAAGTATAATAAGCAATCTTGGCTCTTCCATTTCCCCACAAAAACTTTAAAACTACATCATTCATTTTTTCATAGTATACTTCAGGCAACGCAGTTACACTTAACACATACCAGACCTTTGACAACATTAAAGCATTTAAGATGAATACTTTCCTTTTAACATCAAATTTCTAGCTTTCCAAAATCTCAGTCTTTTCTCAATTCCATTTAAAACTCTCTCCCAATTTAAAATATCTGCTTTATTAGAATCCATCCCCACCCAAATTCCCAACATTTTTGTATGTTCCTTTTCTTCTTTAAAGGGTATATGTTGTGTTATTTCTTTTACTCTTCCCACCCTCATGCATAAACTTTTTCCAACATTAACCTTAGCTCCGGATGCTTTACAATATCGCTCTAAAATCCCCAACGATGTAGTATCATCAGCGTATTGATACACAGCTTCTCTGTTGTCATTGTTTACTATTTATATCCCTTTAATGCTTCTATCTGATTTTATTGCCAATCCCAGTGGCTCAGCTTCCAGTGTGTATAATAAAGCAGTCAATGGACATCCTTGCCTTATTGATCTAGTTGGTTGAAGACATTCTGTTAAAAAAAAAATACATTTAATACAAGTTAAAATATCTGTATAAAAAAATTTGAATCCATTTTCTAAAATTTTCCCCAAAACCAAACTCCTTAAGAACTGCAAATAAAAAATCATGCTCTACCCTGTCAAAAGCCTTCTCCAAATCTAAACCTATTAAAACCCCCCCTTTCTCTTTTTCTTGCATATAGTAGACAATTTAGCTTACCCAATTCACCTGTACCACATGTTTTTTCGATTGTGGGGAAAACCAGAGCACCCAAAGGAAACCCACGTGAACACTGGGAGAACATGCAAACTCCACACAGAAATTCCAACTGACCAGCGCACAGTACTGTGTGTGTGTGTGTGTATGTATACATATATTGCATAAACTTTTCTAATATATTTGTTTTTGTTTTATTATTAATTTAATTTGTATTTATTTACTTTTTTACGGTAAATACAAGTGTCATTACTATACGCAATTTTTTCCCTATATTTGTGTCTGCCTATTATTGTAATTGTATTACTTCTTCCTTGTTTATGCATGTAATGCCTACTTGGTTTGCATATTTTTTGAACATTTAATAAAAATAAATAAATTAATAAAAACATAAAAATTAGATGTAGTGTATAATCCCAAATCTTATTTTAAAAAAGTTGGTGGTATGGAGTTTCTTTTAAAGTGTGACTTTAAGATTCATAAACTCATATTAGGCTAAAAAAAAGTCTCCTCTTTCTCTTTTCTTCTGGAGAAAGTATTATTTGTTTTATTTCAGCTCGAATAAAAGCTGTTTTTTATTCTAAACTTTATACTTAAACCATTTTAAAGACAAAACCATTAGCCCCTTTAAGCTATTTTTTCCCCAATAGTCTACAGAACAAACCATCCTTAAACAATAACTTGTCTAATTTAATGTCATCATGGCAAACATAAAATAAATCAGTTATTAGAGATTAGTTATTAAAACTATTATGTTTAAAAATGTGCCGAAAAAATCTCATCTCCATTATACAGAATTTTTTTTTTTTTTTTTACTTGTTCAAACTACTTATTTAAAATGTGCTGAAATAACACAATTATTGAGATTTCATTGGGACAACTTAATGTTCAGTCGACATACATTTTTTAAAAGTGTTAAGTTAACTTAATTTGTGTTGTGACAACATGAAAGAATTGTGTGGAACCCTGCACAAATATGGTGATCGGTTCACAATAAGTTGAAGCACATTTTCAGATTTTACTGTATTTGGCTTAACCGTTCTTGGGTGGCTCGCCAATGTATAGATGACTAATGCATAAAATAAGTAAGCTGACCAAAGTTCTTAAAGGGAGAAGACTTTATTGAAGACAATGTTAACAATGTTAACAATGTTAACAATGTTAGTTGATGTTAACTTGTCCATCTTCAAGTAACTTAAACCAAAGTACAGTCTGTGAGACACTGATGAAACCCCCCTGGAGATTACCCAACTGCTTTGGTTGGGTCACATCTCTTGAGTTCCTGTAGGTTATTTGGTTCACACCTTATCAGAAGCAGATACTTGTTGCATATGAAACAAGCCAATACAATCGATCAACATATAGAGTTATTTTGCCTTCTTGCAGCCCCATTAGCAACTCTCACAACCTGGTACTGGGCTGTGACCCCTGATCTACACTACAAAACAGCTGGCAAAATCTTCATCCCTCTTCAGTTGAGTTTAAATTTTCAGGTGTTCAAAGGGTTTTATTATCAGTAACTTGATATGCATTCAAGAGTTCACACTTGTTTGGCATGCTGTCCCGGGAGAGACCTAAGCTTATAAGATCCTCAAGCCCTGGGCTCCCTCCCGTTAGCAGGACGAGAGGGGAGTGTGAGCTCAGGTAGATCGGCTAAAGGGAGATATAAGGCTTACTAAGAGCTCGACTATGGTGCCAATTTAATGTTCAGTTTACTTAGGTTGTGTGTTTTTGGACTGTGGGAGAAAACCAGCGGAAATCCACGCAAGCACAGGGAGAATGAGCAAACTCTGCACAAAAAGTCAACTGGTTAGCAGCGACTTTAACCTGCGACATTCTTACTGTGAGGCAGCATTGCTAACCACTGGCTAATCATTGGCTGCTGTGTTGCCCAATCTAGAAAGGGGGGGGAAGTAAGGGTGGGAGAGGGATTCTTCAAGACAAGGATAACTGAGTTAAGCTACGGTCACACTGGGCTTTTCCTCCCATAGACTTCCATTCATACGCACACGAATGCGTCAGACTAGAAACAGGGTCATGCGTCAAGTTTCACCGGTTGCTGAGGTGCAAAGTTCATGCTTGGTGAACTCTGACCTGCGAAATCGCATCACTTGACTGCGTGAGACCAATCGAGGATCAAAACATGACCTCTCTGGACAGAAATTTAAACCATGGAGCAATTGCTCACTTTTTTAATTTCTAAAAATCTTGTTTGATCCCGCCCCTTTCCACAGCGCCGTATGGCAGAATTTCACAATCTCAAAGTCTAGTGTGACCGCAGCTTTGTGTTCTGGTTATCTATAGTGAGTCAGGAATCATCTGTTTGGTGAATCATGTTTTAGTTAATGCTGGACCAGCCGTTGACAATCATAAGCATGTGATCCTCTCGAAAGTAGTTTATAAATAATCTTCACTTGAATGAACAGACAAACTACATGAACAAGCTGCCGTTTTGAATATACCCGTGTTTGTGTGGACAAGGCCTCAATGTTGAGGATTCTGCTCTCCATTGTGAAGCTTCATGTGAGTGTTGAGGCTTCTTTTACTTTTAAAGCCCTTTCCACACTCACTGCATCTAAATCGATCCTCTCTTGAGTGCATCTTTATGTGTTTCTTAATGGAGTCTTTCCGTGTGAGACTCTTTCCACACTGATCACATGTGAACACTATGGTTCCAGTGTGACCATTCATGTGGTTCTTGAGGCTAGTTTTGGTTGTGAAGCTCTTTCCACACTGAGCACATGGAAACGGCTTCTCTCCGGTGTGAGTTCTAATGTGGTGTTTGAGTGAGCTTATATGTGGAAAACTTTTACCACACTCTGTGCATGTGTAAGGTTTCTCTCCAGTGTGAATCCTCATGTGGATGTCAAGGTCTTGTTTTTGACCAAAACTCTTTCCACACTGTTCGCAGGTGTGAGGTTTCTCCCTAGTGTGAACTCTCATGTGAGCAATCAGGGTCAGCTTTAGACTGAAACTCTTTCCACAAAGTATACAGCTAAAAGGCCTCTCTCCAGTGTGAGTTCTCATGTGTGCTGCAAGGCTTCTTGCATTATAGAAGCTTTTTTCACACTGTTGGCATGTGCACGGCCTCTTTCCAGTGTGAATTCTCATGTGAGTATTAAAGCTTTGTTTTTGACTAAAACTCTGTCCACACTGTTCACAGGTGTAAGGTTTCTCCCCTGTGTGAACTCTCATGTGAACATCAAGGTTTGGCTTATGACAGAAACTCTTTCCACACTGCTTACAGCTGAAAGGCTTCTCCCCAGTGTGAATTCTCATGTGTGCTGCAAAGTTTCCAGCATGATAAAAGCTTTTTCCACACTCTTGGCATGTGAACTTCCTCTCTCCAGTGTGAATTCTCATGTGGGCTTTAAAGCCTTGTTTTTGACCAAAACTCTTTCCACACTGTTCGCAGGTGTAAGGTTGCTCCCTAGTGTGAACTCTCATGTGAACATCAAGCTTTGACTTCTGACTGAAACTCTTTCTACACTGTTTACAGCTGAAATTACACCCAGATTTGGATTTCCGAGGTCTTCCGTGTGATGAAGTCTTTTTAGTCAGTGTGGGTTTTTCATCAGTCATTATTTCTTGGGGTTTCTCAAACTGCTGTTTCTCATCTATTTCATTTTTTCCATGAGTCTCTTCTTTCAGCACCATCAGATCTAAAAAAAAAAAATTAGCTTTAGTATGAAGGCTCAAAGCGACAAGCAAGAAATGGATGTTTCACCCACAAATAAAAATGACCTTACCATTTACTCTCCGTCATGTAGTTTTAGACATTTCCTTTATTGTGGAACACAGTAAGCCAGTAGGTTTTTTTTCTTCTTTTTTTAATATCTTCTTTTGTGTTCAACAGGATTAAGAAACTCATAAATGTTTAAAACCACATGAGGCAGAGTAAATGGTGAGGCTATTTTCATTTCTGCATTAACTATCCCTTTAAAAGGTTCCTACAATTACCCATTTTTTACAAGATGTAAAATAAGTCTTTGGTGTTCCCAGATTGTGTCTGAGGTTTCAGCTCAAAATCAGATCATATAACTTGTAGAATAATTAATTTTGGGGGTCAGAGGAAAACCAAGCTCTTTTTGTGCCTGTGACTTTAAATATACAAAATAATCATGATAACCCAGGGTTTACAAATGTGAACTGTCTGTTAATGAACACCCAGGATTATTTTTTAAACCCATGTATAGCATGAGCAGTGTGTAAGGTGACTAAAAATAACCCAGAATTTATCCAGGGTTAAAATGACCCAGGGTTAACAATTTGAAGTGTGAAAAGCCCTAAGAATACTCAGCATCAGCTCTCAGGATAAACAGAGTACAATGACAAACAGTGACAATTGTCAATCATGTCATGATGACCTGGGGCCTGTTTCAGTAAGGAGGTTTAACCAACTCAGAGTTTAAACTTGAACTCTGAGTTGATTTACCGAGAGATTAAATACTCAGAGTTTTCAAATTCAGAAAAACATTAGAGCTACAAAAGTCTTTCAGTCAAGAGCAGTGAGTGATTTTCTCCTTTTGTTGTTTGATTAATGCTAAAAACAGTCGGCAGCAGAAATATTGCGCACTGTCACTTTAAGAAAAGTGCGGCTCTGACATGGTTTCTCTTTCACATGTCTTTTGATTCTCAACTTGTTTGTTTATTACACAAATAAAAGTTAATATGAATATTCACTAAACACAGCACTCTGACCCAAATTTGCATGCATTTGACCATTAAAGCGCTCAGATTAAGATGGCGTTAGGTGTGTTTATCTCGATTAATGGTTTTTCATAATCATTAGAAGCCAAAATCGAAATTGAAACCAGATTTTCGATTAATTGCACAGCCCTATCAAGTGGTAGAGGTTGATTTGACATTTAGAATGTAAGCAGGACTAAAAAATCTTTTTAGAACTAGTAATAATCTCATTAATCTAGTTACAGTACATGTCCGTCAAAGGTTAGTAAATTTAAGCTAATTATTCATTAAGAAAGGACTAGCTATACTGCTATGTGACTTTGTTCTTTGTGTAACTGAAATGTAGGCAATAGCTATGTTTCCATCAAAAAATGCGAATTAAATTTATGCGCAAAACTGGGATGTCACATAAAAGATGTGCAAATAAAGCTGCATTTCCATCCAATGCATCAAAGAGAACAAAATCGTCACTTCCTGATTAACAGGCCCCAATTAAGAACAGTAAAAACAGAATTTACTGCGGTAGAAAAAGCTACATGAATCTTTTATTTAAATGACAGCTCAGAGGACAATGCTGGCACACAATGAACACATGTTGGCGTTTGAAGCAATGAGACGCAGAGAACAGATGCTCTGGAGGTCATTAATAATATAATAACATGAATACTGAAACGGTTCAGGTGTTTTAGAATGACCAAAACAACATTTCAGATGTTTATAATGTTCTCAGCCTGCTGGTTTGTGCATTCACACACATTTTCATCATCATATGATCTCTTATAACAAACCTTTTTAAACACACATACTGGAATTTGTTCAGTAAAAGTGCTTGCGTTGTTTATGTGAGTTTATCTGCTCTTATCGAATAAAAAGTTTGTCCTACTCAGTTATGCGCATGTTTCTTTATGCTTATATTTCAAAGGTTATGTGCATCGTGACGTTTCAATCAACCAATTTTTTATGCTCATAGCCTATCCAAAAAGCACAATATGTAAGGCTAAGTGAGAAATACCGCTTTATCTTTTAAAAAGGGGAGGAGACCGACAGAAAACTCTCTTTCAGAGACAGGCTCTCTTGCTCTGCAAACAAGTGTGTTTATGACTATACATACAAAAAAAAAAAACAATAAAATAAGAAAATATGACTTTGCTACAACAAGCAGCATTAGGCATGGGTCAGTATAAGATTCTGACAGTATGATAACCTTGAATAAAAAAATATCACAGTTTCAAGGTACTGCGATTACTCCTCTTAAATATATTCTTTTAAATGTCTGGGTAAAAAAAAAAAAACACTTTTTCCTCTTTGAACACAAAACATTTTCTTTTGAGAAACTTTTAAAGTATTTTGGAGCAATAAACATGTCAGGCTAAAGGCTGATTTATACTTCTGCGTCAAACGCCGGCATATGCTACATCGCTGACGCATAGCCCTTCGCCGTGGCCGTCGGCGTCACTGACGTGCACCTCTCAAAAAATGTAACTACACGTCGCAACAACGCGTAGCGCAAGCTCTGTGATTGGTCGGCTTTGTAGCACTGACGAGTCTGGGCGGGACCAAGAGCCGCGCGAACGGCGCGAGCGATTGTTTACAAGTGTGGAGTACCGTGAAGGAGCTCCGGATGGAAAGTTTTGTTTCGTGTTTACCTCATAGTTAAAGTTGCTGCACGTCCGCCGGTTCCTGCCTCAAAATGAGCGAGTTTGAGTCACTTGTACAACCAGGAAGTGTTCAGGAAAAGCAAAACAGAAGCGAAGAAACTCGACACAGAGGAACATTTACACCTCACTGCCAACTAGCGTTTCGGAAGTGTTAATGCAGACCAACAGAGACAGCGCGCAGAAGTATAAATGCACAGCTGCGCGCGTTGCATGCGCCGTGAGTTACGCTGGTCACTTGTTGCAGAAGTATAAACCAGGCTTAAATCACTCAATTGAATACTTGACTTCTGTTGTCTTCATTTGTGTCATAAACACAGATTTCTTTACAATTTAAAATGGCATCTTTGGAGATCTTTTTCTGCTGGAGATACTGTTGTCCTGAAAAACTTAAAACAAAATGTAAAAAAAAAAAAAACTTACATATAGCGATGAACGGTATAGCAGAAAATATTGGCGGTTTTAAAACCTCGACTTTTTTCAAACTGCGTTGAAAAAACCTTGAAACCGTTATCGTCCCATGCCTCAGCAGCACAACACTGTTTTTAGGATCTAAAAATGTATTCTTTAATAAAAGTCTCAAGCAAAAAGATTCCAATGGTGGCACCTGCTGGTACATGAAGAATATGGTAAATTTGGTAAATACTGACGAACTTTACACTCAAATGTTTGCATATCATCAGCATACGGTAATTCATTTCTTAAGCAGCAAAAGTCATTTTTAGACTAGTTTGTTGGCCAGTTGTAGTCAGCGCAATGTTAAACGTTATTGTTCCACAATAGTCATTTAGTCTCACGTCACCCTGCAGCAACATCATATAGGTTAGAATTCTGTACAATGTTTTATAATAATTAATTACTTTAGTGTCCATTTCATTCAGCATATTTAATATTGGGGCATCCACATCCATGTTTTTTTTTATACTTTAAACCAGAGTTTCTGCAGGTTTCACTAAGTTAAATGTAAGACTTTTAAAGACATTTTTAAGACCATTATGACAATTTTAGACTCATAAAGCGCTAGAGGCTAAGGAATTTTTCAAATAGCCTAGATGAAAAACATTTTAATTTGCCTTAATAAAAAATTTTGATAATTTAATACATTTAATAATACAATAATAAATAAATTAAAAATATATATTATAGATATTTCTTAGCAAAAGATTTTAAATTGTGTGTAATAACATGCAAGCTTTACTTGTATCCACACTCTTTTTTCCTAAATAAACTTTCTTTAAAAAAATAATAAAAAATGAACAAATGTTTTAAATGTTTTAAAAACTATAACATATAACTAAAATCTACACAACAAAACCATAACTAAATCTACACAACAATCTGTCCTTGATGTCTTCAGCAGTAAATACATGGAGCACGTTTAAACAAATGTTATTGTAAGGAAAATTATTAAACCATTATGACAAATAGAGTTAAAATGACCTTTTTGAATAAAAGTTTAAAGTTTTATTGAGATGGATTGTTGGTGATTGTATGGGTTTTGGCCAGATTAGGTAGCAAAACATAAAAAAAGGAAAATGAAGACTTGTTTAAAAAAGATTAAAGACCTACAACACAACATTTCAGTAAATTTAAGACTTTTTAAGGCCGAAAATTTTGATTTTGGAATTTAAGACATTTTAAGACCCCACAGAAACCCTGTTTAAACACAATAGCCCTGATAATTAGTTATTATAATAATGATGTAATTCTAACTCTAATACTATCTGTGAGAACTAGTACATCTACTAGAAACAAGTTAAAACCAATAAAGAGGTCGATGAAAAAAGTTAATTTGGATCAACATGACATATGCAAATGGAGAGTACTAAGCCAACACTATCACCATAATAGCAGATATCTTCTATGAGAATACTGCAGGTCAAATATCTTCAGCTCAGTTTAAGTTTTTTTTTTTTTTTTTTATATAGCACTGGTGCTCAAGGACACTTAACAAACAGTAGGAGAACAAGAAAAGCAATAGCCTTAAGAAGGTAGAGAAAATGGGAGACTAATAATAAATAAAATAATGACAAAAGACACGAGAACAAGTAACAAGAGAGAAACTCATTCCTGTCTTTCAATAGTTATGTTTCTATCCACCTACTTTTATGCACATAAAAAAACGGTTTATGGAAACACCATGATGCAAAAAAAAAATAAACAACGTATGCGCATAACTGAGTAGGATAAACGTTTTATTCGATAAGAAAAGATGAAAAATCACGATGGAAAACACGATACAAACTCCCGTATGTGCATTGAAAAAGGTCATGTGATTTTGTTATAAGAGATCATGTGATGATACAAATGTGTATGAATGGACAAACCAGCCAGCTCAGTACATTATAAAACATCTGAACTCTTGTCATTCTTAGACGCCTTACAATTTAAGTATTAGTGTTATTATATTATTCAAGACCTCCAGAATTAAGAGCATCTTAGCTTCGCATCTGACACTATTAAACGCCACTACGCGTTCACTGCGTTTCAGGATTACCCTCTGAGGCGCAAGTCATTTATTAGATGAAGAAAAGATTAGCCGCATTTCCACTGTCGGGCATGTGCAAGCCAGGGCTTTTATCGGGCAGGGCCGGGCCAATCGCAAGGGGGGGTTGAGCAGTGAGGCAGAAATCATGTCGCGTTTCCACTGTCGGGCTAGCACCTCGCAGCGTGTCATGCAAACCCCGCCCCCAGAATCTCCCCCGAATCAAACGTCAGACAACCCGCCCACTTCAGCGGGAATCAGGCGGATAATGCATTCATGACAGATAAAAAGGTAGCCTAGTTTCTGCTTTCACTCACCCATAAAATGCTCTGTTTACATGATTTGATTAATATCATCGTATCCATATACTTTATAAATAATATTTCAAACCTCCTCCGGTGTTTATTGTTTTAGAAAATATCTAAAATCTTTTTTTCAGATAGGCCTTTGTAAAATGAAAGTTTAATATGGCTTTAAAATGGTTTTATTTATGTACTGTTTATAGGCTACCTAAATTATTATAGCTAGATTTTATTGGTTTATTTATTTTATGTGATTTTATTATATCTGATATTTGTAATTATTTAAATTATTTCAATATATCTTAGGCTATTTTATTAGGATATGACTATTGTTTTTGAGTCTACAAAAATGGACACAAAATTTGTAAAGTTTAATGTCTTTCTGTTGTATTTATGTTGTGTATTATCTTCAAAATAAATAAAAACAGAAGCCGCTCGCAGCATCAACAGAGCTGTGAGGAGAGCGCTCTTTTTCTCGGTCTCACATTCACAAACAGGCATCTAAACACGCACAAACACCTTTTAAACTTAACAAAAACTCACAAAAACCTTTACTGTCTGTTGTGTCTTTTTTTGCATATCTTTTATGCTAAAATCCAGTTTTGCGCATCAAGTTCATCCGCATTTTTGGATGGAAACATAGTACTTGAGTGCTTATGTGCATTTAGGAGAACTAGGCAGCACACTCAGGGCTGCAAGATGGATTTAATTTAATATTCTTATTATTAAAAAATATCTGAATGAGGATTAAATGACTGAGTTGGTCTTTGAGAATAAAAATTAACCTGTTTGTTCTTGCAGATCTTCCTGTTTGACTGTGAATGTTTCTTCAATCTTCACATCTTCACTCTCCTCTTTAATAAACGCCATCTTTATAACAGTGTGGAGATCAGTCGCTTCAGCAGCAGTTTTTCTCTGAGTTTGGTCACTTAATCCTGTTTAAAGTAAATAAAACAATGAACAGAAACAAAATAACTTCTTGACACTTACTTCAACAGTTCCTTTATAGGAGAGTGATTAACAATAAGAAATCAGGTAAGTTCGAGCAAGAAACAATAGCCACAAATGACCTGATTAAAACTAGTAACGTTACTCCATTTCCATTTTACTCCATTTAATAAATTAAATTTTCAATAAAGAACTTATTACACACATCTCTGTAACTTTTTTTAAACTTTATTCTTTATGTATGTTCTTAATTGTTTTGTTTGTTTTATTTAGCTTATTGTCTGCTTACAGCAATGCATAGCACTTTTTTTGCACAAGACAAATTTCCTCTTGAGGACAAAAAGTTTATCCTATCTTTATTCAAACAATTGTGCTATACTAATATTGACACTAATATTGTCAACAGCAGGTACATAATTTAGCACTGAATGAAAAAAAAACTGAACTTTAATCAATCGGTTTATATAAGTGTAAACGCTTTAAAACAAACCTCTCTCCAGTTGAATAACAGCGCTTGAACGGCGCAGGCTTATGACGTCACACGCCACGCCAAAATAAAAGTCTTTTAAAACCTTTAATGCCACTTACTGTTGCAGTCATGACTTATTGATAGATTTCTCCTTCGTTTCCACTTTCTCACAGACGCACATATATTCAGTATTTGGAGTTGATCAAAACCTTTACTCTAAACATTTTAAGACAATTAAAAAAACTTTTAATCCACTAAGACTGTTTAAAGCAGAAATCTCAACATTCTAAAAGGTATAACAAATAATCTAATGAGTGTTTAGAGCTGAAACTTTACAGAAAAAAAAGGTAAAATAGGTGTCCTTCATGTAAAAAGTATTCATTACTACTTTATGTTTTAGTTCTTCTAACTAGTCATGACTTATATATAGTTTTTCTCTGTGTTTGGACACTTTATCCTGTTAAAAATTAACAAATTAATAAAAATGTAAAATGAATAAAACAATGAACAGAAAGAAAATAACTTCTCTTCTTCTTATATGAGAGTAATTAACAAAAAGAAATCAGATAAGTCTGAGCAAGAAACTATAGCCACAAATTAGCTGATTAAAACTAGTAACACAACTCGCTTTACTCAATGGGACTTCTAGATCAGTGGTTCCCAACCTTTTTCTTAGGGGCCCCCCCCATGAACATTTACAAACATTGGAGCACCCCCACCATATAAATACACACGCACACACACACATATGTACTGTATATATATATATATATATATATATATATATATATATATATATATATATATATATATATATATATATATATATACACATACAGTATGTGTGTGTTTGTGTAATATTAATATATAATATGTATACAAAATATAAAATAATCAGTTTTAACTTGTCTTGGCCTTCAATAAAACCAAAATTTAGGTAGGCTTTGACATACTGTCTAATCTTTTTCTTCACCTCTGAAGAATCATTGCATTTACGTTTCTCTGCCATTTTTGTTTTGATTTTGCCTTTACGAGAAGTTGGACAACCACATTGCGCAAGTGAGCAAAATTTAAATAATTATTTAAAGTTATTTATTTTAATTATTTTTACTATTATGTTGGAATTTTAAACACATTTTTTTTGGTACTTAAAAATACATATATAATTGTAGGGCTGCTCGATATTGGGAAAAATCATAATCACAATTATTTTGGTCATAATTGTAATCACGATTATTCAAAACGAGTATCAGAAAAAATACAATAAAATTATTAGCGCTCCTGAGAATTTTTTTAAAATAAATATTTCCTAAATTATGTTTAACAGAACAAGGAATTTTAACAGTATTTCCTCTAATATTTTTCTTCTAGGCTTATTTGTTTTATTTTAGCTAGAATAAAAGCAAGTTTAAATATTTTGAAAGCTATTTTAAGGTCAATATTATTAGCCCCCTTAAGCAATAAATAATTTTGATGACTTGCCTAATTACCCTAATTAAGCCTTTGAACTGCACTTTAATCTGAATGCTTGTATTTTGAAAAATATCTAGTAAAATATTATGTGCTGTCATTATAGCAAAGATAAAATAAATCAGTAATTAGAAATGATATATCAAAACTATTATGTTCAGAAAAAAAACTTCTTTCTATGAAACAGAAATTGGGCAGGAAAAGTTAATATTCAGCTAATATTCAGGAGGGCTAATAATTCTGACTTCAAGTGTATACATACAGTTATTTTCCAGCCTGCAAAGGAAAGAGAAATAAATACAATTAAATAAAAATATTAAACAAACTGTGCTTTAAGCATCTTCACTGTAAGAAAAACACTTTAGCTACAAAAATCCTTCAGAGAAACATTTTCTCGTTATGTTTGATTAATGATAAAACAGGCGGCAGCAGGAATATTTCGCGCTGTCTCTTTAATGGTTTCTCTTTCACGTCTTTTGATTCTCAACTCGTTTGTTTATTACACAAATGAGGGTTAATATAAATAATCACTAAACACCGCGTTTTGACACCTATTTGACCATTAAAGCGCTCACGTTAATGACTTTAGATGTCTGCGCTCCTCTGCTTGTCTCAGTGTGCGAATGAGAGCGAATGCTGACTAGCCGCATGCTTCTGCCCAGACAGCACACATACGTTGGGCCGACGTCGGCCGAAGGTCAACACGTCGGCCCCTTTAATTCTAACATCTATATATGGTCGGCCAAACATACGCATGATCGTTCATGGCTGCGTGTGCGTGCTGCACACACACATTCGCGCTTTTAAGAGCAACGCGTGCACAGCTGGAAAGGTGGCGGTATATGATGCAATAATCGTTTATCTTGATTAATGCTTTTTTATAATCGTTTGAAATCGAAATCGGATTTTTGATTAATTGTACAGCCCTATATAATAGTGGAGTATTTTTATGCCTTTTTCTACCTCAATACTTATCCTCTCCTGCGCCCCCCTTGTGAACTCTGGCGCCCCCCTTAGGGGGGCGCCGACCCCAGGTTGGGAACCACTGTTCTAGATCTACTTCACTAATTCTGAGAGCTTGTTTGGCCAGAATGTCCGTCTTTTCATTGCCTTCCACACCTACGTGGGCAGGAACCCAAATGAAATATACAGATTTGCCCTTCATTTTAATATAATATGTCTTACAGAGTATGTGAACTTTAATAATTATTGCAAAACATCAGAATGTTATTTCGCATTATGTCCATATAGTAGTGATTCAATCTTTCATAACTTAGTCTTAGTGGATTATATAAATTAAACAAAATTGTGTTAATGTTTGGAGTAAAAGTTTTGATCAACTTCAAATACTGAAAGTCTTTGTATGTGAGAGAGATAGCAGATGTTGTGTGAGGTGGAAAATGAAGGAGAAATGTATCATGTCATGACTGCAACAGTGAGTGGCAAAAAATACTGAAAAAAAAGACTTTGCCAACAGATTAAAAACAAATCTTGATTCTATTATTTCTGAAACTCAGTCTGGGTTTATAAAAGGCCAGCATGTTTCTAATAAAATAACATTAGTTTTGGATTTGCTTGATTATGCTGATTTTATTCATTCAGATGGTCTCATTCTTTTTCTTGATATTTATAAAGCCGTTGATAGGGTTGACCACCAGTTTCTGTTTAAAGCATTGAGGTTTTTTGGAATTGGGAATACTTTTGTTAACACTATGGCTTTGTTTTATAAAGGAATCAATAGTTCAGTGATTGTTAATTTTAATACTTTTAATGGATTTGATATTTTGTGTGGTATTAGGCAGGACTGTCCAATCTCTTCCTTTTTATTTGTATTAGTTTTTTTTTGTCCTTAAGCATTGTGCAAAATCAAGATTTGAAAAAAAATTCTGTTTTTGAAAGGGAGATTAAGATTTCACAATTGGCAGATGACACCACTTTATTTCTAAAAGATGACTCAAACATATGAAAGGCTTTAAAATTAATTTCTGATATCTCAAGTGTTTCTGGTCTAAAGCTGAATATCTCCAAATGTGAGATAATGCCTGTTCATAATTTGAGTTAGGAATATATAGAAGATATTCTTGTTAAATCCACAATTAAATGGTTATTTATCTATGTTATTAAAAATCTTTTAGTGAGACAGCACTTGAATTTTTTTTTGTCTAGGATCAGCAAAACTAAAAATATTCTTAATTCCTGGCTACAATGGTACCTGTCATTATATGGAAGAGGGTCTTTCTCATTTTGTATATCCGACTTTCTCTTTATTTGTTGGGAACAAAGTGGTCAAAGAAATTAATACTGTTTTCTTGAAATTTATCTGGAAGAACAAACCTCTTAAATTAAAAAAGCAAGTTCTTTCTAATAGTAAAGCAAAGGGGGTGTAAATTTATTAGATTTTTCTGACACCATATACATTTTTAAATTAATTGGATTAAGAGATGCCTAACCAATCCAACGTCTATTTGTTTTTTTTATTCCCAACTACTTTTTTTGACAAAATCTGTAGTCTTTTGTTTCTTCTTAAATTTAATTATCTTCCCTACAAGCTTTCTTTTGCTTTGTCTAAATTCCACCAGCAATGTCTGCTTGCTTGGAAGCTTGGTTATGTTCACAATTTTTCTCCCCACCGATTATTCTTATGGAATAACCGAGATATTACAATCAGAAACAAATCATTATTTTTCCAAAGTTAGTTTCAAAATAATATTAAATGGATCCTTTGCTTGTTTGATGATGCAGGAAACATTCTTTCGTGAACCATTTATAACCTACCACTGTTTTCCAACTTCTCCTAATGAATTTAATAAAGTTGTTAAGGCAATATCACCCGGTTTAGTTCACCTAGTTAAAAGTCACTGTACATTTAACTGTAAATTTGCTTTTAGAAGGTGTTAGTCTGTTAGATAAGAAACGTAACAATAGCTTTGTGCGTCAAATTTTCCAATGTAAAAGGGAAAATTTAGTCTAGAGGAAAGTTTTACTGGAGGTCTTTGGTTAAGGATATAGACTGGAATAGAACCTGGCTTTTACCCGGGAAATATTGCATTTTCCAACAAGGCAAAAGAAATGCATTTTAAAATTTTCCATAAAATCTACCCTGTAAAATGTAGTATTTACAGTTTTTTGGACATCGACAGCTCCTGTTCTTTCTGCAAACAAGCAGAGGAAACACTACTACAGGGGTGGCCAACCCTGTTCCTGTAAAGCCACCTTCCTGCAGATTTCAGTTGCTACCCATATCAAACACACCAGAAGCAATAAACTAAGACCTGAACACCACGTGATAATTACAGGCAGGTGTGTTAGATATGGGTTGCAACTGAAATCTGCAGGAAGGTGGCTCTCCAGGTACAGGGTTGGCCACCCCTGCACCACTACATGTTTTTTGATTGTCCAATATCCAAGCATTTTTGGTCACTTCTAAATTCTCATATATCTGCTTCTGCCAATGCTGTGAATTGCTTTAATCTAAAAGACTTTAAAAGACCCAAAAGCTAAATATCTGGAACGCATCATACTTTTTCTTTTATCTTATATGGCAAATTTTTCATTCACAAACAGAAATTCACAAATAATTACCCATCCTTTGTTTATTTTAGAATAGAATTTAACTCCCTCCTAAAATCACTTTATATTATTAAGAATAATACAAAAAAATCTAAGATTCCTGAAATATTATGCAGATGTATTTAAAGAAGATGCTCAATTTTGCTTTCCTTACGGTTATTTGGTTAAGTGTCATTGTAATTTCATTCATTTAATTTTGTTTGTTTAATTTAGTAATTTTAGTATTAGTATTATTAGTCTAAATCTATTCATATTTTTCCCTTTCTGTCTAATGGTATTATTTGTATTTGTATGTGATTTTAGATATTTTTTCTTATGACTATGTAAATTATTGCTCTTTTTAAAGATCTGTCTGACTTTGTTATGATGTGCTTGAATTTTCAGTTTAAGCATTAATAGAAAAAAAAGTTATTCTACTGGAGAAATGTTTGTTTTAAAGCTTTTACACAGATATAAAGGGATTGATTAAAGTTTCAGGTTTTTCATCCAATGATGTACCTGCTGTTGACAATATTATTTTAACCCTTTATACAATGTAATACTATTTTACTCAAAGTAAAGAGAACTATTGAACAACGTGCGTGTATTAAGTGCCTTAATGAAGGTTTAATTGATTAAATAACATAATTTCACTTCATTCTAAGTATACATCACTATATATAAGAAATGGAGTACTAGTTTTAATCAGCTCATTTGTGGCTGTTGTTTATTGCTCGGACTTACTGGATTTATTTTTGTTAATTACTCTCATATAAAGAAACTGTTAAAGAGAAGTTATTTTGTTTCTATTCATAGTTTAATTTATTTTAAACAGGACATTTTTATTGCTTTGTTAATTTTTAACAGGACAAAATGCCCAAACGCAGAGAAAAACTATATATAATAAGTCATGACTCATGACTAAGAGTAAGTAGCAAAAAAGGTAAAAAAAAAAAAAAAGACTTTTATTTTGGCGTGACTTGTGACGTCATAAGCCTGCGTCGCTCTCGCGCTGTGATTCAACTGGAAAAAGGTTTGTTTTAAAGCGTTTAGCCTTATATAAAGTGATTGATTAAAGTTTCAGTGTTTTCATTCAGTGCTTAATTATGTACTTGTTGACAATATTATTTTAACCCTTATACAAAGTAGTACTATTTACTAAAACTTACAGTAATGAGGTCTATTTTTTGAATAAAGATAGGATAAACTTTTTGTTCCAGAGAGGAAATTTGTCTTGTGCAAAAAAGTGCTATAAACAGACAATAAGATAAATAAAACAAACAAAACAATTAAGAAGATACTTGAATAAAGTAAAAGTGTGTATTAAGTGTTTTAATGAAAGTTTAATTGATTGAATAGCACTATGTCATTCCATAATAAATATACATCACTATATATAAGAAATGGAGTACTAGTTTTAATCAGCTGATCAGTGGCTATTGTTTCTTGATCAGACATATCTGATTTTTGTTTGTTAATGACTCTCGTATAAAGAAACTGTTGAAGCAAGTGTTGAAGAGAAGTTATTTTGTTTCTGTTTATTGTTTTGTTCATTTTAAACAGGATAAAGTGTCCAAACTCAGAGAAAAACTGCTGAAGCGACTGATGTCCACACTGTTATAAAGATGGTGTTTATTAAAGAGGAGAGTGAAGATGTGAAGATTGAAGAAACATTCACAATCAAACAGGAAGATCTGCAAGAACAAACAGGTTAATTTTTATTCTCAAAGACCAACTCAGTCATTTGATCCTCATTCAGATATATTTTAATAATAAGAATACTAAATTAAATCCATCTTGCAGCCCTGAGTGTGCTGCCTAGTTCTCCTAAATGCACATAAGCACTCATTGAAAGACAGGAATGAGTTTCTTTCTTGTTGCTTGTTCTCAGGTCTTTTGTCATTATTTTATGTATTATTAGTCTCCCATTTTCTGTACCTTCTTAAGGTTGTTGCTTTTTTTTTGTTCTCCTACTGTTTGTAAGATGTCCTTGAGCACTAAAAACGTCCTTGGGCACTAATGCCGTTTTAAAATTATTATTGAACAAATCCTTATATTTGCGTGTCACACTCACTATACAAATTTATCAGGACTTACTGAAAATGGAAAGGATTGGAAGGACATTTGCTGTGCTCTATCATTGATAGGGAAAAGGAGACTCTTTGCTAGGTTTACTTTGTATCCAGAAGCATTTCCAAATTCTGAAATTATTGTAAGAGCTTTTGGAATACATGTTTCTGGATTTGACAGAAAAAGAAGATCATCCGCATATAGCAGGAGCTTTTGTTTATTTCCCTCTCTGAAAATTCCTTGCAAGCCATCTGAGTTCCTTAATACAGTTGCAAGAGGTTCAATGGCAATGTCAAAGAACAGAGGGTAGCCCTGTCTCGTTCTTCTAGAGAGTGGAAAGCCTTTAGAAATAATATTATTTGTTTGAATCGATGCTTGGGGCCTGGAATATACAATTTTAACCAAGGAACAGAATCCAGGATCAAAACCAATTTTTTTAAGCGCTGTAAAAAAATAGATCTACTCTATTCTATCAAATGCCTTATGGGCATCTAAGGAAAGAGTGATTCCGAAACAAGAGCTTCAGCAAATACCTTGCACAACAGGGGTGTTAGCTTGGCAGTAAACTTCTTATAAAACTCGGACGGGAAGCCATTGGGGTCTGGTGCTTTTCCGGTTTTCAATTTTTTGATTGCATTTTCAATTACAGAAGGTGTTAAATTTCCTTCTAATGCCAACTAATCTAAATCACAAAGGCATGGTTATTCTAAATAATAAAAAAAGCTCTCACGTTCAATCTCGTTTACCTCAGAGCTGTAAACAGTTTTATTTAAGTTTTTTAATTGATCATTAATTCTCTGTTGATCAGTAATAATACTGCCATCATCCTTACTAACTGCTGCTATAAAACCAGCTGCTGAGGATTGTTTCAGTTGGTAACACAATAACCTGCCAGCTTATTTCCCTTGTTCACAATGAATCTGGCGTGAATCTTATGTGGAGATCCTCTGCATTTTCACTAATGTCACTTACATTATATGTCTGAAGAAAGGAGTTGATACATTGTGCTGGCTAACTTAATGTATTACTCGAAGAGCTAGATCGGTCCAAAATTGGGTGCAAAACACAATTTAAATCGCCTCCTAAAATTAAATTGTGTCGAGACTAGGCAAAATTGAAAATAAATCTCTGAACGATTTTTCATTGTCCCAATTAGAAGCATACACATTGGCCAGGACCACAGACATGTTAAAAAGTTAACCTTGGATTATTATGTATCTGTCATTTTTATCCAACACATTTGACTCCAAAACAAATTGTACATTCTTATGTATGAGAACAGCAACGCCCCTACTTTTGCTGTTAAAATTAGAATGATATATTTGTGTATAACCTCCTCTATTATGTTTAGAATAGTTTTTTTCAACAGATGTGTCTCCTGTGAATATACAATATCGGATTTTTATTTATTAAGATGTGCGAACACCTTGTTTTGTTTCACTGGGTGATTTAGCCCCCACACATTCCAACTGGTAAAGTTTGTCTTCACTCCACCCATTTTATGGAGGGCTGTCGAAAACATTTATCAGAAGCATCTAAAAGGAATCTGTGGGTTTTGTATGTAGGGAGATGTGTGGGGGAGAGAGGAAAAAAAAGAGAAAAAAGAAAAAAATGGGGTGATCACACAAACACTTATAAACACGAAACAACACAACATTGAAACCTTGCATTTAAACTTGCTCACACTTCCAGCTACTCCCACTCTTAACTAGCTTACCATGTGGGATCTTACATATAAAACAAAACCATTTGAACAGCTCTTGATGTTTTAATACGAAGCTACACCATTATTGACAAAACATACTTGAGAGCTAGAAATAACAACGAACATGCTATAGTGGTAATTTAAAAGTTAACCGGAGATTGACATTAACATTTGTATTGTCTTTGACAGCCCAGTGTACTGTCGTGATTGCCTTCATTTCAATGGCTTTCTTCAAAATATCCTCTTTTCGGAAAAGTAGTGGCATTTAATTACAAAGGCGCATGGCAGTTCCTTGTCGTCCACTGGTTTGCTGCATATAGTGATTTGAGCGGGGAGACCTCTCCTCAAGATCTTCGCTTTGGTCTCAGCAGAGCCAGCTTCTTTTTTCAAGATACTAAACTCTTTTTCCAGCGTAGTAAGAGAGTCAGAGTATCCACCCAACACAGACTCCAGACCAGTCACTCGCTCTTTCGCTGCATCCACTCTGGTGTTAACCACTCTTCCACTTCCACTCTTGCTTTTTCCAAGATGAAGGCACGTGCACACGCTGCGGCTTCTCTCTTTCCTGACAAGACAGTGTTTTTGTGTTCTTTGTCATGTACGTCCTCGCTGCGTTTATCTGTGCTTAAGCGCACATATAGTCATAAATTTTTGCTCAACATCGGCAGAACCAAACTTTACAAGTTAAACTCCGCAGACACGGAGGAGCTGCAAAATCTCCGTTTGCTCCAGAGGCGTACTCATCCTCCGACCCCCACTTCAACACCTCGCCCACAATGGAGGCAAGAGAAAGCAGAAGAGGGGCAAGCGTTGGGGGATCTGAACTAGGCTAGCGACTAACCCACACAAACCTGCTATTCCCTTCATCATTCTAGCGAACGTACGCTTGCTAGACAACAAACTGGACTATAGCCGTCTACTTCGTTCATCTTAAAAGACTGTAAAGAACTGTTGTGCATTTGTGTTTACAGAAACTTGGCTCAGTGACTATGTTCTGGACATTGCGGTTCCAGTCGTGATACCATTGTAGTCTGCAAAAACTGCTTGCCACTGGTGAAGTTTATGGTTTTAAAGTGCCAGCCGTTTTATCTACAGAGGGAATAAACAGCCATACTGCTTTTTTCTGTTTACATCCCTCCCAGCTCCAATGCCAACAACATGACTGAGGCACTGAAAGACCTGTACCTGCACATCAGTGAGCAGCCTACAGCCCACCCAGATGCTTTTCTCATCCTGGCTGGGGACTTTAACCATGCAGACCTAAAAAGTGTGTTTCCAAAAATACACCAACACACAGACTTTCCAACACGGGCAATAACACACTGGTCTTTGTTTACACCACACAGAGAGGAGCTTCCAGCTTGTGATGCAGCATATTAAGTCTGTCCTGCCCCCTCCTTGGACCCCTTTCAGTTTACATATCGGTCCTACCACTCGACTGATGACGCCATCTCCACTGCACTTCACTCAGCGCTCACACATCTGGACAAAACAGACTCCTACATCCGAATGCTGTTCATAGACTTCAGTTCAGCAATTAACACTATCATCCCCCAACAGCTCACTCAAAAACTGGTCCAGCTGTCAGAGTAACACCTCTCTGTGTAACTAGCTGCTGGATTTTCTCAGCGGAAGACCACAAGCAGTACTGGCCGACAGTAACACATCCAGCACCATCACTCTAAACACTGGGGCCTCTCAGGGATGCTGAGCCCTATCCTCTTCACTTTTCTGATTCATGACTGTGCACCATCTCACAACTCCAATCTTTTCATGATGTTTGCGGATGACACAACTGTGGTAGGTCTCATCAACAAAAACGATTAGAAAAACTACAGAAGCAAGGTGAGCCATCTGGCCGAGTGGTGCAGAGACAACAATCTCTTCTTAAATGTGGAAAAGACAAAGGAGATAGTTATTGACTTCAAGAAAGTGCACACTCTGCATGCTTCAATGACCATTAACAGTGCGTCTGTGGAGCATGTGAGCAGCACTAAGTTCCTGGGTGTACAAATCACTGAGGATCTCTCCTGGACAAAAAATCACAGCTACTTCCTCCACAAACTTAAAAGAGCAAGAGCACCAGCCTCAATCATGCAGACCTTCTACAGAGGCACAATTGAGAGCATCCTGACCAGCTGCATCACTGTGTGGTTTGGAGCCTGCAATGCATCCTGCAGGAAAACTCTTCAGCGCATAGTGAGAACAGCTGAGAAGATCATTGGTGTCCCTCTACCCTTCCTCCAGGACATTTACAGCACCCGTCTCACCCGAAAAGCCCTCTGCATAAAAGCAGACCTCACTTACCCAATGCATAGCTTCTTCAGTCTGCTGCCATCAGGGTGGAGAATGCGAAGTCTCCAGGCCAGGACCAACAGACTGCAAGACAGCTTCATCCATCAGGCTGTCAGGAAGCTGAACCCTCTCCCAACTCTGCCACCACTCCCCTCTCCCTCCACATGCATTTTTGGACTCTGACACACATGAAAACAAACACACATGCACACATTCATCTGCACTGGTCACTTTATGTAACATTGGTCTACCAGTTAGACACATCATACTACATTCACATATATTATGAAACTGTCACTTTATCATAATCATCATGTGCACGAGCCTTTTTGCACTATATACTGTTCTTTATCTGCACAACTCTGGTTTATAATTTTTTATTGTATGTATATTTTTAGACTACACATTAAATATATTTTTAGACCACATTTTATGTACAACTGTATATTTTGTAAATTTAGATTAAACCATCGCAAGCGGGCTTGCACTGATTAAACTAATATCGCTGCTCATGAAAAGACCGGTATTGCTATTAACATGACGTATGCATATAATAAGGTACAGTATATGTCAAAATCAGTGCAGTATCAGACAGCACCCGTGAGAACCGTCTAAAAATCAACAATGCCACTAATCCTCGCCTACTTTTTAAAACATTTTCCTCCCTCCTCTATCCTCCTCCTCCACCCGCATCCTCCACACTTACTACTGATGACTTTGCTACATTCTTCTGCACCAAAACTGCAAAAATCAGTGCTCAATTTGCTGCACCTACAACAAACACGCAAGATACAACACCAACACCACACACACTCACCTCTTTTTCTCAGCTCTCTGAGTCTGAGGTGTCCAAACTTGTGCTATCTAGCCATGCAACCACTTGTCCACTCGATCCCATTCCCTCTCATCTCTTGCAAGCCATCTCTCCTGCAGTCATACCAACACTGACTCACATAATTAACACATCTCTTGACTCTGGTTTATTCCCCACTACATTTAAGCAGGCTAGGGTAACCCCACTGCTAAAGAAACCCAACCTGGACCATACGCTACTTGAAAACTACAGACCAGTATCCCTGCTTCCATTCATGGCCAAGATTCTGGAGAAAGTAGTGTTCAATCAAGTCCTGGACTTTCTTACTCAAAACAATCTCATGGACAACAAGCAATCCGGCTTTAAGAAAGGCCACTCAACTGAGACTGCCCTGCTCTCGGTCGTGGAGGATCTCAGACTGGCTAAAGCAGACTCTAAATCATCAGTCCTCATTTTGCTGGACTTGTCAGCTGCTTTTGACACTGTCAACCACCAGATCCTGCTATCTACGCTTGAGTCACTGGGCGTTGCGGGCACTGTTATACAATGGTTTAGATCTTACCTCTCTGACAGGTCATTCAGGGTGTCTTGGAGGGGAGAGGTGTCCAACCTACAGCATCTAAACACTGGGGTACCTCAAGGCTCTGTTCTTGGGCCACTTCTCTTCTCCATCTACACATCATCTCTAGGACCAGTCATCCAGAGACATGGATTCTCCTACCACTGCTATGCTGATGACACCCAGCTATACCTCTCTTTTCATCCTGATGATCCCTCGGTTCCAGCTCGTATCTCAGCCTGCCTGTTGGATATTTCACACTGGATGAAAGATCATCATCTTCAGCTGAACCTCGCAAAAACGGAAATGCTTGTAGTTTCTGCCAACCCGACTCTACACCATAACTTTTCAATCCAGATGGATGGGGCAACCATTACTACATCCAAAATGGTGAAAAGCCTTGGAGTAACGATTGATGACCAACTAAACTTCTCTGACCACATTTCTAGAACTGCTCGATCGTGCAGATTTGCACTCTATAACATCAGAAAGATCCGACCCTTCTTATCTGAACATGCAGCTCAACTCCTTGTTCAAGCTCTTGTTCTCTCCAAACTGGATTACTGCAACTCTCTACTAGCTGGGCTTCCAGCTAACTCTATCAAGCCTCTTCAACTGCTCCAGAATGCAGCAGCACGAGTTGTCTTCAATGAACCTAAACGAGCACATGTCACTCCGCTG
Organism: Danio rerio; assembly: GCF_052040795.2. NCBI lineage: Eukaryota > Metazoa > Chordata > Actinopteri > Cypriniformes > Danionidae > Danio > Danio rerio. The sequence continues at coordinate 62,614,863 of NC_141024.2, forward strand.
CTAGTCCGTTTGCACTGGCTGCCAGTTGCTGCTCGCATCAAATTCAAAACTCTGATGTTTGCCTACAAAGTGACTTCTGGCCTAGCACCTTCTTATCTGCACTCACTTCTGCAGATCTATGTGCCCTCCAGAAACTTGCGTTCTGTGAATGAACGTCGCCTCGTGGTTCCATCCCAAAGAGGGAAAAAATCACTTTCGCGAACGCTCACGCTCAATCTGCCCAGTTGGTGGAATGAACTCCCTAACTGCATCAGAACAGCAGAGTCACTCGCTATTTTCAAGAAACGACTAAAAACTCAACTATTTAGTCTCCACTTCACTTCCTAAGCTGCAATTGCCTCTTTGAATATCACACTAATTGTACAAAAAAAAAAAAAAAAAAAAAAAAAAAAAAAAAAAAACTACTAACACTTCCCTTCTTAGACTTTACAGACCTGAAACTTGCCTTTAGTACTTATTCATTGTTGCTCTTAGTTGTGTAAATTGCTTCCTTGTCCTCATTTGTAAGTCGCTTTGGATAAAAGCGTCTGCTAAATGACTAAATGTAAATGTAAATGTAGAACAGCACAGCAAGCGTTAACAGATTCAGTTGTGTCAAGCAGTGCGTAAAGGGCTGGTGAGTGGTCTGAGTATCTTTTGGTCCCTCATTTATGGTATTTTTTTGTGATAATGGGATTTCGTTGAGACATATTTTCCTCATGCATGCATATATTTTTTTGCTTGTTAGTTTGATTCGTATTGATTTCAAATGCAATAAATTTGTTTGTATAAAACTTGTGGTAACGGTGCTTATAATTGGTGGGTGCGACAAAATTTTGGTTGATGCGCCTACATTTTTTAAATTAGGAGCACTGGTGCTACCAAGCAAAAAGGTTAATTTTGAGCCCTGGTCTACTTTACAAATTTTAGAAAAACATTTTGTTTTAATTATGAATAAATACAAATAAAAACAGGTCATTTACAGCTTTCAAATCTGTCTTATCAATATGAACAAAATTACTTTTATGATCAATTATGTAAGAAACTCTGAAAACTGGACTGACAGATTCAATTTACTATAACTTCTATGTTAAGCGGCGTTGACACATTTTACATTGTAAAAGCACTAAATAAACATTAATTGAATTAAATCTGTTTAAATGTGTACACATTAATGGACAGAACAAAATATGACCTGATAAATTTTACATTTAATGTGCATCAAAATTACAGTGTGTGTAGCCAATGTTTCCAGTGTCTTTTCAATTTTCAGCTTTTGATGAAGATTTTCATGCAGAGTTTTATAGACTTAATGAAAACGAATGTTTTTTTTTTTTATTTTTTATATTTTTCAGACCTAATTGAACAGAATGAGGGGAGTAAAGAGGAGGAACATCATGTCAAAAGTGAGGAAAAAACTAATTTACAGACTGATGGTATTTTGAAAAGGAGAGACAAGAATTGTTTCACCTGCACTGAGTGTGGAAAGAGTTTGGCAAAAAAAAGCAAACTTAAGATTCACATGAGGATCCACACTGGAGAGAAACCATTCACATGCACTCAGTGTGGGAAGAGTTTCAGCCAATCATCACACCTTAAACATCACATGAGAATCCACACTGGAGAGAAACCATTCACATGCACTCAGTGTGGTAAGAGTTTCAGCCTATCATCAAACCGTAATAAACACATGAGGATCCACACTGGAGAGAAACCATTCACGTGCGCTCAGTGTGGGAAGAGTTTCAGCCAATCGTCACACCTTAATCTACACATGATGATACACACTGGAGAGAAACCATTCACATGCACTCAGTGTGGGAAGAGTTTCAGCCTATTATCATCCCTTAATCTACACATGATGATCCACACTGGAGAGAAACCATTCACATGCACTCAGTGTGGTAAGAGTTTCAGCCTATCATCAAACCATAATAAACACATGAAGATCCACACTGGAGAGAAACCATTCACATGCGCTCAGTGTGGGAAGAGTTTCAGCCAATCATCACACCTTAATCTACACATGATGATCCACACTGGAGAGAAACCATTCACATGCACTCAGTGTGGGAAGAGTTTCAGCCAATCATCACACCTTAATCTACACATGATGAACCACACTGGAGAGAAACCATTCACATGCACTCAGTGTGGGAAGAGTTTCAGCCAATCATCGAACCTTAATCTACACATGAGGATCCACACTGGAGAGAAACCATTCACATGCACTCAGTGTGGGAAGAGTTTCAGCCTATTATCATCCCTTAATATACACATGATGATCCACACTGGAGAGAAACCATTCACATGCACTCAGTGTGGGAAGAGTTTCAGCCAATCATCACACCTTATTAAACACATGAGGATCCACACTGGAGAGAAACCATTCATGTGCACTCAGTGTGGGAAGAGTTTCAGCCAATCATCACACCTTATTAAACACATGAGGATCCACACTGGAGAGAAACCATTCATGTGCATTCAGTGTGGGAAGAGTTTCAGCCAGTCATCATCCTGTAATCTACACTTGAGGATCCACACTGGAGAGAAATCAAACAACAGAATTTCGCATGCTTAAACTCTAGTATGACCGCAGCTTCGGTGTGGGATGAGTTTCAGCAACTCCTCAGACCTTAATAAACACATGAAGACTCACACTGGAGAGAAACCATTTACATGCACTCAGTGTGAAAAGAGTTTCAACCGATCAGCAAACCTTAATGAACACATGAAGATCCACACTGGTGTGAAAGAGTATATGTGCTTGAGTGTGAGAAGACTTTTCTTAGAGCTCCAAATTTGAAACTGCACCAGACGATTCACACTGTTACAAGAAGTGTTATTGGTTAACACATCTGAAAACAGAAGAGGATTCACACTGGAGAGAAACCGTACAGATCTGATCAGTGTCCACAGAGTTTCGCTCAATCGCCGCAGCTTAAGAAACACATGGACAAGAAGTTGCACACATGATATGAATGCAGCACAACATTTTTCATATGCACAAGATTTTTCATGTCTGAATAATGTTTAAAAAGGCTGAGGGACGGTATACTCTTTTCTAACACTCCTACACTGGGGTTGTTGGTGGGGTTGTAAATGTGTCACGTTTCTCCCACTCTCCAGTGTATTCATGTAGCTAGTGTTGTTTTGGATGATGTTCTCTGTCTGACTCCCTGAATGAGAAACAAATCACTGGGAAGACGCCGCACATCAAATAAGGTGGAGCTCCAGGACGGTTAGTTTGCAGTATAGCAGGGCATCAAGTTTAGAAAGCCCATTCAATTGTCCTGTGTTGCATCTTTTATTAGTAAAGGATCTTTATTTGTAAGTTCTAGTTTACTACGGTAGGGATGGTATAAAGTTTAACCCAAAGAATGACCAGTCTGTCAGATGAAGAAGAGCCGGAGTCAAAGATTAAAATAAATAAATGAAGTTTACTGAAGATAGTTTGCAGTTTCATCAGCAGAAGCCAGCTCAACATTTGCAATGAGTTCCTAGGCCGCTCTGACTTACAGTACAACAATGCAGTAATTATACTCTACACAAGTCCAGAAAAGGTGGGATCCAGGTAAACAGTTCTCATTGGTTACAGCAAAAATAGACAATTCTAAATGCTTGTGTCAATGAAGTATTGTATCTAGCTCCAGATATGTATGGCCTTAATGCGTGCGTTAAGAAAGAATTGTATCTAACTCCAGATATGGATAGCGACATGGTTCCTGGGGGTTAGGTCCACCCTAAGTTATTAAGAGCTGATCTCCGACCTGTGAAAAGCTAAATCAGGGTCACAATAGACACAAGAGACCATCTGTGTTAAAATCTCAAGGATGGACCTTGTACGGTGAGGCAGTGGCGCAGCAGGTAGTGCTGTCGTCTCACAGCAAGAAGGTCGCTGGTTAGAACCTCGGCTCAGTTGGTGTTTCTGTGTGGAGTTTGCATGTTCTCCCTGCCTTTGCGTGGGTTTCCTCTGGGTGTTCTGGTTTCTCCCACAGTCCAAAGACATGTGGTTACAGGTAGGCTAAATTGACTATAGTGTATGAGTGTGGGTGTGAATGTGAGTGTGGATGTTTCCCACAGATGGGTTGCGGCTGGAAGGGCATCCGCTGCGTAAAAACTTGCTGGATAAGTTGGCGGTTAATTCCACTGAGGCAAGGGACTAAGCCGACAAGTAAATGAATTAATGTTTCTTGTACGTTCAGCTGTGTTATGAAACTGGTTCCATCAACAGTCTGCTACAATATCCTTACTACACACAGTGTCTATCTCCATACAAAAGGAATTACTTTAATAAGACTTACAATCAAAACAGATTAATCAAACAGATATTGTAGACAATATCAGGACAACTAGAACAGGTGTTTTTTTTTCTCCTCTGCATCGATACTTTGTTCAGAGGGACAGAGAGAGAGAGAGAGAGATCTCCATGGCCTATGACCTGTTTTTTGTGTCTCCTGAATACAAAATTAAAATAGACAGGGAAACAAGGACACTGAACATTCTTACATTCAGTGTGAACGTATGTAATATATATATATATTAGTTAAAATCAATTCAAAGTTCTATAATTAATAATTAAATTGAATAAAATTAATTAAATAATTATATTTAATAAAAAGTGATGAGAAACAGGATGTTGAGAAAAAGGATTAACGTTGATTTGTTGAGATGAATTTGAAGGTAGAACTCCAACTCCTTCAGTCCCCTGTTTTTGACCGAAGCGAATTAATCCGCTCCAGGTCAACCAGTGAGGTCACTAAAGAAAGTGGAAGTAATGACTCGTGCTCCCTACTTAGGTTACAGAGTTTCTTTGACCTTTCTTGGACATGCTGGAACCTAAAAATTCCAGTCCCCAAGCTAAGGGCTCTTCCACCTTCTACTCACAATGGGCTTCATCCTTGTATTCATCAAGCTATTCGGTTTTGAAGACAGTTCGTCAGTATCAGTAGACGTTTCTCATCCTCAGTAGTATTGACGGTCCTGCAAGCAGAAGTGGAAATATACGAAAAAACTAAACAGCGGACCAAAGTCCAGAATATGAACACAAATGCGCAAGCCCTAATAGTCATCCAGAAGTAAACAACACATACTTTCATCGATACATCCTCTGATGCATTTACAACTTACTCCAAATCTAAATCCTAACATCCAGGGTAATTCTAAGACTCAAGATTTCCTCTGATCAGACACAAAAGGTCATCCACTCAACCTAAGCCACACAGGATTCAAATTGAATATTCCCACATGAAATTATCTATGTTGACGAGGCTGGCTTCAACTTGGTGAAATTGCGTCTTAGGAGAAACATAATAGGCCAAAGGGCCACCATTACCAGGCCGAGCCAGAGAAGAATAAGTCAGGCAAATGCAGAAGACAAGGCAGAATTGAAAATTACTTAGTTTTTTTTAATGTAATTGCGGTGCTTTTTCTGTTTGTATATCTTGCAGTAATATTCTTTTGCATATAAAGTCTGTACTGCAGCAATTCTGTGTCTGTATTTTTTTTTTTTTTTACATACAGTAAACTGTAAATTTTTTTAAAGCTACTCTGGGATGGTCGTTAATTTTTTGTATTGAATTTCTGCAGCATAAGAAACAAAATGCATGAATTTACTGTACTAAACCCATAACACAAACATTTAGAGAGGCTTCAAATATAAGGGCAGAGCTGAATAGCTAAAATAGTGCTGTTTCTGTAATGTCAGCTGATGATCGTGTTTTTATTTTCAATGTGTTCTGATTGACTAAATGTTTCTGTTGCAAGAGAACATTCGAGGTTACTAAAGTAACCCTTCGTTCCCCGAGGAGGGGAACGGAAGCACTATAAGTGGATTTGATGTTCTAAATCCACGTATGGGAGGATTCGGTTCAGAAGCTGCTCGACTGAAAGAGTAATGAACGGGTCAATGAAAGCAATGAATTGGCAGCGCAAGCTTACGCAGGTGTGCTGCATCGCCAATTAACTGAGCATATAAGCACACCTAGCGCCAGCAAACGCTATCCTTTTTAAGCTGAAGAGACTTTTAACAGCTAAGGGACAGTCATTATGGCGACGGAGTATAGTGCTTCCGTTCCCCTTCTCGGGGAACGAAGGGTTACTTTAGTAACCTCGAACGTTCCCCTTCGGGGGGAACTTCGCAGTATAAGTGGATTTGATGTTCTAAATCCACGTATGGGAGCCCATTGAAAGCGCCATAATGCCATAATTGCATCTTACCAAAACCCACCATGAGAGGGCAGTCAGGCAAGCGTGACGCACCCAAATCATGGGAGGCGCTGTCCTCCAACGTGCCCTTGGCCCTAACTTATCCCCACTTCAAAAGAAGCTTTACGGAATAGGTATATTTTTTTGGGAGTCGCTAGCGTCTAGATAATTTCTAGGAATATACGAGAGTATGTTGGGAAGCATGCCATCCCAGTAGGGAGGACGCTGCGGAGACCATCCGCACCCAATAGGGAGACAAATGGAGTTACATATGGACTAACCCTGAGAAGGGGGAGTGCACATAAGAAGGTGGTTAGCGGATAGGGAAGGCACAGGTCCACCCAAGGGGGGAAACTTAACCGTGGCGGAAAAGCATATGGGGATTACCAGCGGGGATCGGCCATAGCAGGCACCTGTACCCAAAAACGCGGGCTGACCAGCGGGCAGACCTAACGTAGTGTGCCAGCGAGTGACTCCTCCGCTAAGTCAGTGCTGGGGGCCTCGGAGGAATCTGCAGGGCTCACCGAATGGGGAACTTTACTGACAGACAGGAGGGTGCACATCTCTTCGTGTTAGGGAAAAAAGGCACCGCAAGCGTGCTACAACACCCACCGAGTTGTTTCCTCAATCACCAAAGGTCCCTAACACCCTTGAGGTAACCACGCGAAAATGCCTCCAGGTCCCCGACCCTCTTAATGGAGGCCTTCAGGTCTTCAGGTACAGAAATCTTAAGGATACTGAGTCGAGCTGCTCGAAGGGATCAAATCGCAAGCTCGTGAGAACGAGGGCGAGATCCCAAGAGGGCGTGAGAGGGGGGGCGAGTTGGATTAATTCGCCTAACGCCTCTGAGGAACCGGATGATGAGGTTATGCTTTCCCACGGTGCCGCCAGCCACCGCATCATGGTGAGCGGAGATGGCGGTTACGTAAACCTTGAGAGTGGAGGGCGACAGCCTGCTATCCAGCTTCTCTTGAAGGAAAGAGAGCACAACACTGATCTGGCAAGATCGGGGGTCTTCTCTGCGAGAGACACACCATTCAGTGAATAGACTCCACTTCAGGGCGTAGGCGCGCCTCGTGGAGGGGGCTCTAGCCTGAGTGATGGTAACGACCACCGCGGGCGGCAGGTTACCTAAGTCTTCCTCGCGTCTATGGACCACACATGGAGGTTCCAGAGATCGGGGCGAGGGTGCCAGACGGTGCCTTGTCCCTGAGAAAGTAGGTCCTCTCTCAAAGGGATCTGCCATGGGAGGGTCGTCGCGAGGAGGGAGAGCTCTGATATCCAGGTCCGGTTGGGCCAGAGGGGCGCAACTAACAGAACCTGTTCCTCGTCCTCTCTGACCTTGCACAGTAACTGCACGATCAGGCTCACTGGGGGAAACGCATACTTGCGTATGCCCCGAGGCCAGCTGTGGGCCAGTGCATCCGTGCCGAGAGAGCCCTCGGTCAGGGAATAAAACAACTAGCAATGAGCGTTCTCGGGGGAAGCAAACAGATCGATCTGGGCCTCCCCGAATCGCGCCCATATCAGCTGGACAGACTCGGGGTGGAGTCTCCATTCTCCAGAGTGAATCTGCTGCCGTGAGAGCACATCGGCTGCACGGTTGAGCATACCTGGGATGTGAATGGCGCGCAGCGACTTCAGCCACGGGTGACTCCAGAGGAGCAGACGGCAGGCGAGCTGAGACATGCGGCGAGTCCAGCACCGGAGAAAAACGGCGGAGAGCAAGGAACACTGCCAACAGCTCTAGGCGATCGATATGCCAATGCAGCTGGGCACCTACCCACAGGCCCGCAGCTGCATGCCTGCGACACACGGCTGCCCAGCCTGTGCTGGAAGCATCTGTTGAGACAACAACGTGACTGGACGCCTGTCCCAGAGGCACACCGGCCTGCAGGAATGAGGGGTCGTTCCAGGGGCTGAGGGTGTGGCGACACAGCGCAGTAACAGAGACTGATCATTAACCATTGAAAACAGAGCCGGATAACTCATCCATTTAAAGCTCATGTCATGGTCTGCATCATCTTTTCATCACTCAGCATTATTGATTTCTCTAATGTTTGATATTTTGCTTATACAATCAGTAATGATAATATAGCTGCAAGCAGCAATTAAGGGGCCAAGCACTTTTGACCAAAAGGTGGCGCTTTCTGGGAGTCCAATGACATGCGTTATAAGTGAATAAGGTAGGCTAAATTGTCTGTTGTGTATATGTGTGGATGAGAGTGTATGGATGTTTCCCAGTACTGGGTTGCAGTTGAAGGAAAATGAGAGCAAGTTAGTTTGCCTCAGCAACTGGCTGAAAGATGAGAAAGCTCAGTAGATTTGAAAAGTTACGTGCAAACAAAAAGACCAGTTTCAGTGCAACATGTTATTGTAGTTAGGCTTGGTAGGGCAACTAGATTAAAAAATGGAGGTAAATGTAAAAGATTGTTCTTTTGGTTTGATTCAAAAGTTTATTGAAAATATTTTTTCCACACAAACACACAACAGTTATTTTTTCCAACAGATGACTCAAACTTTGCGTGATAAAAATGTGGTAGGCCACTGTTATGATTTTACTACATTTATTGCTTACTGTTCAATTGAATACTGTAAATTGTGCATCCTGGTTAAAAGGAATGCCAGAGGAAGCGGTGGGACATAGCAAAAACTAATATTACGGTGTGTAGAATGTTTCAGCTTGATTTAAACCACAATTATTTGGCTGTATTAATAAACAGACATAATATGAAAATTATGTATCTGTGTTCTATTTTTTATCTTTTGGTATGCATTTCAGGAAAAAAATGGTTACGATTCAGGTGTAGTTGCAAATAGTGAAAAATCCTGATTAATCCACTGAAAATTCTGATTAATCTGATTAAAAATTTTAATCATTTGACAGCCCTATGCAAGACGATTGTTTGGTATAATTTAAGTTTTTGATAGTAACTACATCAAATAAATGATGTATTTTGTGTCAATGTGTACATGTTATTATATGTGTTGGTTCTTGAAGTAGGCTATTTTTACCTTTTGTGCTGTGAAGTGCAAAAAGAAAAATAATAGTAGCTATGGCCTTGGCCTATTTTAGGTGGGCTTTAGTCCCTTTATATTTCTACTTATCTGATTGCTCCTCGGGCTCCTTGCCTCAAATACAAAGCTTCCTTCAGCAAAAATGCAACTCTTTAAATGTCACAAACATTTAGCTATTTTTATGTCAAAATGAACTGTCAATATAAAACACATTACAGTGCATGTGGCATTGACTATAGCCTAGAATATAGCCTATGGTTTGCACAGAAAGGATTAAACATATTAAAAGAACACTGACAGAGGTAAAAACACCATGTGTTGTCTTGTTTTTAAAGAAAAAGTTCATAAATTATGCTTTAGATTGTGAAATATGTGAATTAGCCTGTAGGTTTTAAAAAAAAATGTCATTTAACTAGAAAAGTGGTTGTTATATATATATATATATATATATATATATATATATATATATATATATATATATATATATATATATATATATATATATATATATATATAGGCTTATTTATTTATTTAATGTCATAAGGAGCTGAGCCCCCCTAAAATGAAAATTGTAAAATTGTCCCTTATAGTAGCTACTATAGGTGTTCAAAGTGTTTGTTTACAGCTTTAGTTGAAGTTTGAACATTTAATGGTTAAAAGCAGTTTAGGTCTACATGCTAGATGAATCTTCTAAGGGAAACTGGATTGGAAAAAAGAATATAGAGTAATAGAAAAATAGTACAAAAGGGGGTAGTAATACAACAAACAGGATGCCAGCTGCCGTTAAAACCTAAAGAAGAAGATGCGCACAGCGCAGACGCAGACGTCGACGCGTATATGTGGTGAGCCAATAGGAGGGCGCGATGGTGGCTTTGAACGATCCTGGTAAAGGTATAAGTGTTTGAAGTTGCGGTTGGCGTTGGAGTTTCGATCGTCGTTGGACTTGAGGAGAAGAAAGTACAACATCGGCAACATTATGAGACCTTAGTGCGGTATGTTTTTATACTATAAGTCTTGTTTCGGTGGTGGCAAAATGTTGTGTAATGTATATTTGAAATAACAATGTTTGAGACCTTGTTGTGAATGTGTAATTAATGGATGTTGCCGTGTTCCTTGCTGTTCCTTCCTGTTTTGCGAGTTATGTGTAGCTAATTGAAATTTTAAACCGCTGGTTTATCCAGCAGTTGTATAGGAGCGACGTACAGTGTAAAATGGCGTGTAGTTGTATAGTACAGAATTATTTGCAATGGTGCATGTTGTAGTTTAGCTGAAGAAGCCATTGCAAATGGCGACCTATAAGAATAACGTGCTGGCAATGGAGGGATATGGGCAAGATATGATGTGTGTTCGTATGTTCCACAGAGTAATGGCTGAGTCAAAGAGAAAGTGTTTGGAAGTAGGGGGTTGCGTACATGACGTGTCTGAAGTGCTACAAGGAAAATCGAGCAATGTGCGTTATTTTACGGCCTTGCCGCAGGAGGCCAACCACAACAGCAGAGTCGTTGAGTTTGACGTGCAAAAGCACAACAGTTTTCAGTGTGCTGCAAGAGACCGGTGAGTAGCTTTTAAAGGATCATTCAGCAAAACAGAAAATTGTAGTAAAGTTTTTATTTATTTATTTATTCATTATTGTTTAATTACTCTTAAGTGGTTCTAAATCTTTATTATATTTTTTTCTGTTAAAGAGAAAATAATATTTAAAATGTTAGAACCATATAGCCATTTACTTTCGTAGTTGGAGAATAAAGTGAATGGTTACTATCTGGTAAATGTTTATTTTTATTTATTTTTTTTTCATTTGCTTAAGTCAAATAGGTTTGTGCCAAGGGGATAAGTAACCGTTGACAATGTGTAGTTTTTCGTTTTTAAGGGCAATTGTTTTCAGGTTTGGTTTTTGTGGATTTATGTACAATTGTTTTTTTTTTTTTTTTGTAATTTTTGCATTTAGTAAAAAAATTGCATGATTGTTTTAATTTTTATTGTTTTAGTGGTACATGCAAGTCTGTAAGAATAGAAAAGTCTGTGTGTAAACAACATTTGAAGTGCAGTAAAAAAGTGTTACAATATAGTTGTAATTGAAAAAGTGTTGTTCAATGGGTTTAAAAGTGATTAAATGTCATAATTTTAAAAGGAATATTTATAGTTTAAAAAAATAATAATAATCTTGTGGCATAGAAAAGTTGAATATTTGTAACCATTAATCCATCTGTTATAATTATGTTTGGAGCTTCATCTGGATGGGGAAAAAGGAAAGGCAATGAACAATGTTTTTTTTTGTCTTTTTAAATGTTGCCAAGATTGTCACATGGTCATTTGTCGTTCTATATTAAAGTGCTAGGTCTTATCGAGGAAAGAGGGTACACAGTGCATTTTCAGTGATAACAATAACTGAAGATGTTGCGTTTTCTGCAGCTCACCAGTCAAGTTTTCTTTTGTGGAGCATCCCCCCTCAAAACAACACAACAACACCAATGATTTGTTGGTCAAGTCTGGGACAAAGGTGTCTGTTCTCCGGCGACTGAAATTTGCATGAGAAGATGGCTTGACTTTGAAAGACATACAGCGAGATGTCAGAGAGTACCAGGGGTAGGTAAAAAAAAAAAAAAAAAAAGTTTAAAAGGATGCTAGTATGGGTAACTGCAGCCTGGACAAATGGACGTGGTAAAAGGTAGGGGCGTGGCAAAAGGTTTTTCATTGGTCAAAAGTTTTTTCCGGTAGAGGCGTGGCAAAAGGTTTTTTATTGGTCAGGTTTTCTTTTCGGTCAAATGTGTTGGCCAATCAGCAATCACCAAACGCTTGCACAATGGCGTCGGTAAAGACGTGATGTTGACTGCTGTAAACAGACCTGTATTAAGATTTACAATTAAAACAGTTTGGTAATATGTTTAGGTGTCCGTTTTGTGTGAATATTTTGAGAGCTTTACACATGATACACACTCATCTGCAAAGTCACAAACCTCGCACAGTTTATCACGAATGTAAGTACTAGTTATTTTGCGGTATGCATTTTAATAGGCTATAATTTGTTTGGGTCATATGTGATGACGTGAACAGTGATCTCTCATAGAAATCTGACACATGCCAATGTGTATGTGCAAATTAGCCTACATTCATGTTTATTTTACATCTAAAACTTGTCATTTATGAACATGCATTTAGAAATATAGCAAATATGTTCACTTAGAGAAAAAAAGTGCACTAAAATCATAGTATAAAATATAGGCTAGGAACATGCATGTACATATTTGTAATTCCAATGGTTGAAAACATAAGTGGACTTTTTTTGCAACATTTCACAATATTTGTTGCATATATGACACATTTTATGCAAGTAAAATCCAAATATGAATTTGTATGTCAACAAGTAATTTCATATTTTTCATCTATGCATAAGGGATGTTACTTTTTTGTTACATTTGAAACTTCTTATTTTAAACATGCTTTACTTTAAATGATTTTAGTACATGACTTTTTGATGATGATTCTTGCAGATTTATCATTTATATTTTATATTTGTTTACATGTTTATATACATTTTATAACATTACCTAGGACATTCCAATGTAGTGTTTCTCCAATAACTGTGAAGTCTTTGCTCATGGTAAGTTTTACAATGTACAATGACAACTGCATAATTTTAGAACTAAATAACATCTTTTACTTTTAGCCTTGTACATTGCTCCTGAGGTTGGGTTTGATTATTCTGAGATGAGTCTTTGCTCAACACTTTGTCAGCCAGTATAAAAGAAGAATTTTAGCATTGTAGTAATTGTCTTTTTATTTAAAACTGGCTATATGACTTGCATAAGGAGATTGTGGTGTGAGTTCTTGCAAGGTACTGGAAAATTTCTTAGAGATTTTGGTCCATATTTACATGATAGCATTACGCAAGTTTCTGCAGAATCTCCTGTTCCACCACATCCCAAAGGTGCTATATTGGATTGAGATCTGACTATATATATATATATATATATATATATATATATATATATATATATATATATATATATATATATATATATATATATATAACTGTATGTGAGCATTACGATATTTAAAATGTCTCAAACACTGCTTTTCAATTTACAACTACCAATGTAGCAGAAATCACTTTTTTAAAGTAAATTTTTCCACTAGGTGGCAGCACAATACCATTTATTGTGGATTGCTGCACTTGTAGGCTTGTTTTTTATTCTTAGTTTAAAGACACTGAAATTGCAGTGCAATCAAATTTACTAATTATTTAATCAAACTTACAACCTAATTAATTTACACATTATACTTTCCCAGTTATTACATTCCATCATAGTTGTGCTTTAGTGTCATCCTAAATGATGGGACTTAAATAGCACAAGTGTCACAAAGGCTCTTAAATGCTTAAAACCTGCCAATCAGCTTGTGTTTGTAATTATCAAATATATGTGTGTATGTGTATATACATACACATTTCATTTTATATTTACAAAATATGTATACATGCATTTCCCTTCAGCTATGGATCCCAGAGAAGGTCTTAGTGATGTATGTTTAAATTTATTTTATTTTTTCAATTTATTTTATAGTTTTTTTTTTTTAGTTTTCATTTTTACAGTTGTCATTTATTATTTTGTGTGTGTGTGTGTGTGTGTTTTGTCTTTAGTCTTTAGTCTTTAATTCAGCTACCATCAGACCTGTTCTGAAAGGTTCGTTTAGATCAGGGGTTTTCAAAGTGTGAGGCGGGCCTCCCCTGGGGGGCGCCAGAGCATGTCAGGGGAGGCGCGGGAAAAAATGTTATATAATAAAAATATAATTATTAAGTTTAATAATTATATGTATTTTTTAGTATATTTAAACTTTTGAATTAAACAACGCTAAAAAAAAATAATATGTCAAAAATAAGAAAACCTTTTTTACCCAGAAGGCCATAGCTGTGAATTCGCTTCTGTTTGGCAAGCCCGCCAATACTGGTATTCAAAGCCTTCAGGTTCAGGGCTTAAACCCAAAAGACGACGATATGATGATCAGTATTTGAGTTTAGGATTTACGTGGACCGGACCAGCTGATGAACCACGACTTTTATGTGTGGTTTGTCAAGATATTTTGGCTAATGACAGCATGAGACCCGCTAAACTTCTACTGTTTTGACTGGGATGGACAGTTATTGGATCTGTTCTATTCATTTTGAACCATCATCCTAGTTTTAAAAACTTTATATTTAAAAATACCTTTTACTCTGTAAATAATTGCACTTTCATGCAAATGATGATACAAGTGAGTTAACAGTCTGACATCTGTCTGTGTCTTTATATATATACTGTGTATATACTGTGTGTGTGTGTGCGCATGTGTGTTTGGGAGGAGGGGGGGCGCCAATGGATAAGTTGTGTCAAAAGGGAGGCCCACTGTCTTAAGACTTTGAAAAACCCTGGTTTAGATGTTTATGATGAAGGGGATGGAGCATTCCTCACTGTTACTTGGTCAAATATAGAGTGGAGTTCAAGCTCTCCAGATGTTAATCCTGTGGTTGGCTCTACAAAAACACCATTGGATACTGTGGCAATGGGAGGAAAAGAGATGTACAGAGCATTCAGACAAGAGTTTAATGGCTTCTGCTCTATGCACTGCTACTACATGATGAATGGATGGATTTGTACTTAATGGATTGTTGTGAACTGACGGATGTATGAATTTTTAGTCAGTGTAAGGCATATTTTTTAAGAGATTGTTTTATTTGTTTTTTGATAATTAAACTGAAATGTTTAATGAACTTGTGTCTGTGTTCTAATTAAACTGATTAATATCACTTAACATAAGTTTATTATTGAGTTAACTTTGTTATAAATCTGTGATATTTGAACAATATATATTTACCTGACATAAAATGTATTTTTTCAAAATCTTTTTTATTTAAATTATTTTAGGCAATCATTTCAGTGACACAGTTGGGAAACAACTAAGTCACAATTTAAAATAGTATTAAATAAAATGCTTTTCTAAGTAGTGCATTTATAATAGCCAGTAAAAAAAAAAAAACACATATCATTTGTCTAATGATATTTAAGCATTTGTATCCTTAAGAATGCTGATTTAGCAATTATTTTAATGAAACTTGTGATTACATTTAATTCATTCTTTATTCTTAACACCAGTAGCATAAAGTAGAATGATCCACCCTTAAGCTAAACAAGCAGCTTAAGTAATATGTTATTCTAATTGGCCAACGCATTTGACCGGAAATAAAACCTTTGACCAATGAAAAACCTTTTGCCACGCCCCTACCGGAAAAAACTTCCGACCAGTTACCCCCTACTCGCTGCGTGCGGTATGAAAGCTCTAATCTGTTAACATGGATGCCGAAAACACAGGCGCTGCTCACGCGCCGCTGATGCTTGCGGTGTGAAACAGACGTTAGCTGACATCTAATGAGAGAGAAAAGACAGTTTTGAGCAATCCAGAACAGTTAATGCTTGTTTACTAGATTAAAACATAAATTAAACATAACATTAACCTCAATAACATAATTTTATTGTAATCTTTTTACTCAAGCCCGTCCTAAAACATATAAAACAGAGTTGAAATGCATTTTCAAAGTAATGCTGTTACAGTCAACAATAGTTTTAGATCTTTCAGGGGTTAACTGCATCCATCAAAGTATTATTTGAAACCCCCATTTATGTTACATATATATTATTAAAAATATATATATCCAACCATAAAGCTGCTTGTTTGCACAGACTTACATGGCACATTTTTATTCAGACATGTGTCTGTTATTTTTACAGCCAAAACCAAGCTCATGGTGAGGGCTAAACCAAGATAGCAGTGCAGTCACACAGAATCGTATCTTCTAAGACAAAACATAAGCTATTCTTTATTCCCATAATGTTACTGTCAGTTTCTGTGCTTAGTTTTTGCTACTAGCCCCTCAATATTTAGATTTTAGCTTTTCAATGACCATTAAATGCCAAAGGAATACTTTTTTTTTTCTTAAAATCAGTTCTAAAATAATTTTATACCCGAGAGCTTAGCTGAGCCATTTACTGCATTCTGCTCTCACCTATTTCTTTTTATATCAGAGTTCAACACCAAAAGCAAGAAGAAATTGAGAGGGCAATCTTACCAACAGTGCTTGGCTTCTGCTTGATGAATCTGCAAACCATCCCAAGAAGTGCAAACTGTCCAGACCGGTCCAATCCAGTTAGGGTCATAATTTTCTTGGGATTGCTCCTGGTGCATCATTGATCAATCGACCTCACCCTGATATTTCTAGGTATCTTGTCTGACTTTTGTGGCCACTACTATCTATATGGAGCTCTATTATAATGTTATATGTTATTTTTATTCAATTATTTCTTTCCCTAATAATCTGACCTACACTATTCTTATGGCATGCCTTTTTGTCTGTGATGTAGTTAGATATCAGTGGTGGAACTTTATTACACTCTGGGGTTAATTTAGTCCACTACTAAATAAAAACCAGTCCAAGTTTTATCCCCGAGAATGTCTTAAAACACACCCATCAACTGAGTATTTTAACTCTGGGTGAAGGACGAGGTACACCCCTTAACTACTGTTACACTTATAACTTATCACTATAGGTGTACCGCAAAAATGCACCAGCTCGCTAAGGGATTCCACACAAATCTACCACAAATTACTGTGAATCCACCGGTGCCTTTCATTCACGTCTGAATGAGAAACCAACACTTTCATTCACAGCTGAATGAGAAACCAACACTTTCATTCACGGCTGAATGAGAAACCATCACTTTCATTTACGTCTAAATGAGAAACCAACACTTTCATTCACGTCTGAATGAAAAAACCAGCAGCGTTCCGTTACTACCCACTACTTCACAGACAATCCCTAGTCTATAATTTTTAAATCTTCCTACCTTAATTTTGTTGATTGATCAATGGTGTTACCAGTAAACAAGTGCCTGCATCCTCCACCAAAACTCTAGGGATAGTTTACAGTTTAACCCAAAGAATGACCAGTCTGGTAGATGAAGAAGAGCCGGAGTCAGAGATTTAAATAAATAAATCAAGTTTACTGAAGATAGTTTGCAGTTTTATTCGCAGAAGCCAGCTTCAACACTCGCAATGAGTTCCTAGGCCGCTCTGCTTACAATCACCAATCAATAACAATTATACTCTCACATAACGTCATTAATTGTGTCATACATATTTGGTGTTCTAACCTGATTGGTTAAAACACAGATAAACTAGGAACATTTCTACGTGGGGTTTGTGCGTACAATTCTGAACAATATCTAAACATAAATGTCAGACATCCTTTAGACTGATTAGAGCTGACTCCAGACCTGTGAAATGGATCAACAATCAAATAGAACACACACACACAAAGTATAATCTGTTTCTTATCCAAGGCTGACTGTACTGTAAGCCGTCTTTATCGAACTGGTTAAAAACTGGTATAATCTACATTCAGGCAGTTAAATTCTTACTACACAAAGTCTATCTTGAATAAAAAGTAGAATAACTTTAAAAGATTTAACCGTAAAAATGGCAAAATCACTTTAGACATTTTAGACAGTATTGACTCCTAGAAATAACAATAGAAACAGTTGTTTCCAGTCCTCAGCTCTCAGTTCCACTCAAGGTCTCCATGACCTCTGACCTAGTTTGCTGGCTCCTGAAAATAGGTATAAAGAGACAGGCAAATGCACTGAACATTCTTATATTAAGCAATGTGTTAACTTATTCATTAATTAAAATCAATTCACAGTTAAATACTGAGAAACAGGATGATGAAAAGGATAAACGTTGGTCCATGATGAGATGGACTGGAAAACAGAAATCCGAATCCTTCATAGGAGACATTAAATAGATCAATGATAACTGCAGAAGGTCTTTCTGCTGTTGTGGCAATGAATTGCCACAAGTCAACAATTGAAAAGATTCCTTCCATGCCTTAGAAGCGTGACTTGATCAGTACTTATCTACACAGCATGCTGGCATCAAAGATCCTGTTTCTCATATCGAATCCCTAGTCTTCCACACTTTAGGAAACGTAAACATTCAGGACGTGCCATTAGCACAGCCTGCACTAAAATGTGGTTGGAGATTATTGATGGCAACACCAATGTCACCTTGAAAAACCTGCCGTGACCCAGATTCGAACCGGGGTTGCTGCGGCCACAATGCAGAGTACTAACCACTATACGATCACGGCGAGCTACGGGACAGCCGTTGTAGCTCTTGTGTGGCATGTTCCTCCCTGTGATATGCCCCCTTTCTGTTCAGTGAGAACACACTGTTGTTTTTCTCCTCCTACCAGCACAACGCTTTTCCCAAGAAACAATGGAAATGCAAACAATTGATGACTGCTGCAATTTTAAAAAGTTACAGGACGTAGTTGGCAGGGTTCGAACCTGCGCAGGGAGACCCCAACGGATTTCAAGTCCATCGCCTTAACCACTCGGCCACGACTACAAGATTGTCTGAAATGCCATGTCTTCATGACTAGTACACGTACTGTGCATCCAGATAAAACTTTCATCAAGTGATAGCTCAACGGCAAAAGCTGTGGCTCCACAAAATGAGTCTTACACGGCTGAACACGGACTTGAACCCTGGACCCTCAGATTAAAAGTCTGATGCTCTACTGACTGAGCTATCCGGGCTCTACAACAGCAATTTACAAGTAGGCAAAGTTTACGGTTGTGGTCGGCGCAGACCTTTACAGAACTCTAAAGTTTACCGTGAGATGAGGTTTAAGCTTATGGTTGGTGTGGATGTTGCTAAAACAGGACAGGTTACTTTGATGTTGGGTTTATGGTTGTTGTAGATGTAGACATCAGTACAACACAATAGTTTGGACTCCATGTCATGTAGGAGACATTAAATAGATCAATGATAACTGCAGAAGGTCTTTCTGCTGTTGTGGCAATGAATGGTCAGTCAACAATTGAAAAGATTCCTTCCATGCCTTAGAAGCGTGACTTGATCACTACTTATCTACACAGCATGCTGGCATCAAAGATCCTGTTTTTCATATCGAATCCTTAGTCTTCCACACTTTAGGAAACGTAAACATTCAGGACGTGCCATTAGCACAGCCTGCACTAAAAGGTGGCTGGAGATTACGGATGGCAACACAGAGTGCAACGCCAATGTCACCTTGAAAAACTTGCCGTGACCCGGATTCAAACCGAGGTTGCTGCGGCCACAACGCAGAGTACTAACCACTATACGATCATGGCAAGCTACGAGACAGCGTTTGTGGCCGTTTTGTGGTATGTTCCTGCCTGTGATATGCCCCTTTCTGTTCAGTGAGAACACGCTGTTGTTTTTCTCCTCCTACCAGCACAACGCTTTTCCCAGGAAACAATGGAAATGCAAACAATTGATGACTGCTGCAATTTTAAAAAGAGAGAGGACGTAGTCAGCAGGATTCGAACCTGCGCGGGGAGACCCCAATGGATTTCAAGTCCATCGCCTTAACCACTCGGCCACGACTACAAGATTGTCTGAAATGCCATGTCTTCATGACTAGTACACGTATTGTGCATCCAGATGAAACTTTCATCAAGTGATAGCTCAACGGCAAAAGCTGTGGCTCCACAAAATGAGCCTCACAAACCCAAACATGGGCTTGAACCCTGTACCCTCAGATTAAAAGTCTGATGCTCTACTGACTGAGCTATCCAAGCTCTACAATAGTAATTTACAAGTAGGCAAGGTTTAGTGTTGTGGTCAGCGCAGACCTTTACAGAACACTCCAGTTTACCGTGAGATGGGGTTTTAAGCTTATGGTTGGTGTGGATGTTGCTAAAACACGACAGGTTACTTTAAGGTTGGGTTTATGGTTGTTGTAGATGTAGACATTAGTACAACACAATAGTTTGAACTCCATGTCATGTAGGAGACATTAAAGAGATCAATGATAACTGCAGAAGGTCTTTCTGCTGTTTTGGCAATGAATGGACACTCAACAATTGAGAAGCGTGACTTAGATCAGTACTTATCTACACAGCATGCTGCCTTCAACGTATCCTATTTCTCTTATATCTAATCCCTAGTCTTCCACACTTTAGGAAACGTAAACATTCAGGAAGTGCCATTACCACAGCCTGCACTAAAAGGAGGTTGGAGATTACGGATGGCAACACAGAGTGCAATGCCAATGTCACCTTGAAAAACCTGCCGTGACCCGGAGTTGCTGCGGCCACAACGCAGAGTACTAACCACTATACGATCACGACGAGCTACGGGAAAGCCACTGGGCCTTCACTCTCTGTCATATGTCTTTAAAAACGGAAGGCCCCCAGAGCAGTCAGTTAGCATGCGCTGCCATTTTATCTTTGGTGCTTTTCCCTTCCAGCACAACCCTTTTCCCAAGAAAGAATGGAGTTACAAACAATCATGGAATGTCGCAAACTAAATCCTGCGCACTGCCTGGACGTAGTCGGCAGGGTTCGAACCTGCGCGGGGAGACCCCAATGGATTTCGAGTCCATCGCCTTAACCACTCGGCCACGACTACAAGACTGCTTGGCCTTCCATGTCCTCTTGTCTAGTACACTTGTTGTGCATGCAGATAAATCTTTCGGCAAGCGACAGCTCAACGGCATAAGCTGTGGCTCCACAAAAAGAGCCTTACACGCCCAAACAGGGACTTGATCCCTGGACCCTCACATTAAAAGTGTGATGCTCTACCGACTGAGCTATCCGGGCTCCATGGCTTGGCTTTACAAGCAGGCAAAGTGTAGGGTTGTGGTCGGCGCAGACCTTTACAGCACACAAAAGTTTACCGTGAGGTGGGGTTTAGGTTTATGGTTGGTGTAGATGTTGCTAAAACACAACAGTTTACTGTGAGGTTTTGGTTAATGGTTGTTGTAGGTGTAGACATCAGTACAACACAATAGTTTGGACTCCATGTCATGTAGGAGACAATAAATAGATTGATGACAACTGCAGAAGGTCTATCTGTAGTTGTGGCAATGAATGGAGACTTAACAATTGAAAAGATTCCTTCCATGCCTTAGAAGCGTGACTTGATCAATGCTTATCTACACAGTATGCTGGCATCAAAGGTCCTGTTGCTCATATCGAATCCTAAATACATGAGAATGGGAAAAATAAATGTTTTACCAGAAAAAATCTAATTTAAAGAGGAGAAAATCGATATGAAAATTTTAGGTATAAGGGCTGGTAAAAATGAAAATGAAACAAGGAATTTAGTGTGGGAGGAAGATAAAGATATTTTTTTAAATAAATGAGGGGAAATACAAGAATATATATTATGGATGAAACCCAAAGAGAATATGATGAATAAAGTTCCAGAATTCTATAAAAAGGTTATCAAAGCATGGGGAGATTTTAGAAAGCATATTGATTGTACTTTTAGTAAAGAAGAGATTTTAAAGCAGCCGCTGTTTTTAAATGAATACATTAAAGAAGGGAATAACACTATTTTTTATAAGAAATGGTTTAATGCAAGAATAAAGCAAATTAAAGATATTTTATATGAAGTGATACCTGGTTATGTACAGGCGCAAGTAATAATAGGTACAATAATAGAAAACTATGAAAATGAAACTAAAAGAGTTATTGAAAATCAATTTAACAACACCAAAAGAATGGAAAGAAATGATAAAAAATAAATTGGAAATGCACAGCGATGAAGGAAGGGTGATTAACTTTAAAGAAAATCAATATGCTTTTAAAGATGGTATACTGAAAATGTTTTATTTTTGCTTATCTAAAGACGTGTTTGTAACACCCAAAGCAGAAGAGTACTGGAAAAGTTTATATTCCAATATCGAAAAGAAGGAAATATGGCAAAATTTGAGAGCTTGGTGGAAAAGTCCAGTTTAAAGAGCCCATATTATGGGTTTTTGAAAATTCCCCTCCATGTAGTGTGTAACACAGCTCTAAGTGAAGTGAAGTATCCAGCTAAGGCTTAAATCTGTAAGAATACAGTGTTTAAAACTGTTGATTCATCTATAAAAGAGTCGACTCATAGTGCTTCAAACGAGTCGCCTAAAAACCGATTCATAAGGTGTTTCGCCATGACGTACGAACAAAACCAAGTTATTCACGTGCACGCGCAAACCCGGGAGATTTCAAACCTGAGGCCCCGCCCTCTGACGCAGAAACCCAGACACACACGCACACCCACAAACACACGCACACCCACAAACACACGCACACAAACATGCCGGTCGATTGAAGTCACACTGCAGATGGATATTATATTGAGTCTCTACCCAAAGATGAAACATCAGCATTATAACCAAGCAGTTGGAAACTTCTGGAAGCTACATGCTACAAAGAATACTTCATCTGAGTTTGTTAAAGGAAGGATCAGTAAAGAGTAACTGATGGACGTCAGGATGGGTTTCTTCCATTTCTCAAGTGTAAGTACATGCGGTTAAAGTTGTTGCCTCGTTTACTCTAGCTTGCAAATGTATTTAGTTGTGATTTGTTACTTGTAACCGCGTGTACTGTATCAGGTTAACTGGCTATATTCTCTTATCGCGTGCAAAGTCACGTTAAAAACGCGACGCGTGCTGCTTTGTTTATGGAGCTCCGTGCTAGAGTTCTGCTCCTGCGATTTATTCGGAAATTTATAAAGTCGGTAACGGGTTTAATTTGGGACGGGAGCGGGCTGTCTAGCAATATCACGGATATTACTATGCGAATTAGAAAGAGAGAGTCTGCTTGGTGCTTGTGTGTGTGTTGGTGCGCACGCGCGCGTATGAGAGAGAGCGAGAGAGATAGATAGATAGAGAGAGAGAGAGAGCGAGAGAGAGCGCGAACGAGCTTTGTGTGCTTTGTGCTGTGTGTGTGTGTGTGTTTATACAGACAGCTTGGCTGTCTGGACTGTATACTGGGTGATTTTTGGTTGTGTTCTCCTCCGCTCTAGCGGGATCGGGCGCGGCGGGCAGAAAACGGAGCGGTTTCTCAGGCTAAAACCTGGTGGGTGCGGGCGGAAGCGGGAGCGTTGTCATCCGGAGGTGTGTGTGTGTGTTTTTGTGTGTGTGTGGTATGGCGAGTACACGACTGTCTCCTTCGTTCGGTTATCCGTGGCACTATCCACTCGCCATAGTGTGGCAGCTAAAATCCACGTCTACACTATCGAGCGTGTATGAACTGTGATTACTTTTTAAATTGCTGATTAGCTATTGGCCATTTCCCTCTCTGACTGAAGGCAGTCGACCAATCGCGACAGACTGTCATCGGTCCAATCAGCGCAGATTAGCTCCGCGCTAAGGAGGGGTTTGGGAACAAATGAATCACTGGACGATTCATACAGGAGTCGCTGGGATAATTAGGTAAAAATAAATGCAGATTATAAGACCATGAAAGTGTTTTTTGACCTTGCATGCATATTAGACTGTTGTTGGAGACCCTTACAACCAGGATATGGCCCTATTTCATGTATAATATGGGCTCTTTAAATCGCCAAAATGTCTTTTTGGCTTTATTGTCCAGGTACACTGTTAAATAAGCTCCTGCTTGGTCTGAGATGTCCTTTGTTCCTATTTTACAGTCTTTTATTTTATGTTGATCAGACCTAAAGTAAAAAGATAAATTCTAGAATGATACATGTGGGCGGTAGAAAAGAAAGTACATTATTTTTTAAGAGGGTAAATGTCTCTCCAAACATCTATTAAGCCTAATTCTTTCATCAGATATTTTATTTATTTAGTTTTCTGACTAATTTGCTTATTAGAGGACGAGTCCAATTTAGGCTGAAGTTGTACATTCCAGTCTCCCCCACAGATCAACATACCTGACACCTCCTTAGCTATAATACTTTTTTTTTTTTTGAGAAATGCTTTGTCTTTTTCAGGAGGTCTAAATATATTAACTAACGCAACTTTTTGGTCGATAGTTCCTTCATCCTTTTTTATCAGTAATTTCAGAAATTAACTGAAATTAGATTTTATTTAAGATTAATGTCATTACTCCTTATTTACGACCATTATTATATGAGAAAGATAATAAAATAAAAAGAAAACCTTAAATCCCATTTTTTTTCCAATTTCTTATGTTCTGTATCAGAAAGATGTTTCTCTTGCCAGAAGATTATCTGTTGCTTTTCTCTTTTTATTTTAGCCTTGAGTTTGCTTCTTTTAATCGGATTTACTAACCCATTAATATTGAAAGTAATTACTCTATATTTCTGTTTTTGCATATACTATAATCAGATGTTATTGCGAAGATCACTGTGACCGGAACATGAAAAACACAAACAAGAAAATCTTGAACACATACAAAAAATAACGAAAACGGTCTTCAACCCTTAAAGTCTTAAATAACTTCTTAACGTGAGGGGAAAGTCTTCCTTCTCTAAAGGGCTTCTCCTTGCTGTGCCTATTGCACAAAAAATGTTAACGAATATATTCAGCTCCCATGTCTGGGAATATTCTTGTATTTCTGGCTAGGTTTTCAAATTAATATTTATACTAATTATAGCAAGGGATTTTAAGTGTATAAATTCGAATCCTTTTATGTCTTCCTACCAGTATGTTACTCAATGGCTTGAGTCTTGGTGTGCTTTATTTGTTCATCTTGTGTCGTTGGTCAGACTGTTTAAATACCATTCTTCCTTTAAACTATTTAAATGTCCATTACAAGGTTATTATAGTTAACGAAAACGAAAAATTAAAACTAAAATGTAAAATAATTGTCGTTAACTGTAATAAAAATAAAAACTAGTTCTTTTAAAAACTAGAACTAACTGAAACTGTGTTGTGTAGATACAAAACTAACTGAAACGAACTAAAATGATAGCAAAAACCTCGTTTTCGTGTTTGTAAATGTATTTAATACATAATCTTACTGTAAGCCTTTTAGAAGTAAATATATTCCGCGCTGCAGGTGTTTGTGTTTGATCCTGCCGCACCTCAGTGTCTCCTGCTGCCATTGGCCAGATCGAGCCGGCTCTCCTCCAGTCATCCTCGCTGTTGCTCCCGCGACAAAAGCAATGAGAGGACATGACAGCATCACGACGACAGCATTAAATAAAGATACTTAAAAGTATTACTTTAACACGTTTATGCCCAATAATGGGTTTTATTTCTGTATCGCGATCGCGAACAAATCTTTTTAACCGGATCTTCTAACTGAACCAGTTGAACTAGTTCACTAAATCGAACTAAATCATTTGAAACGATTCGCGTCTCCAGTAAGAACTTATCCACCAACTACTTACTTTATAACAAGTCTACTACCCCTCTGACTCTAAATAAGCCAATATATACTCTCATTCAGTTATTAGAACAGCAACTTTACATTGAGAAGCGGTGAACCGTTAATACTGCGCATGCGTGATTCAGTGAACCAAACAAAAACAGTACAGCCCTCAGCCTGCTGTGTGACTGAACTGAACCACTGAACTGAACTGGAAGAACTGAAGCACGGGTAAACTAAGGCTTAAATGAGAGGATCTGGTGAAAAAACGCAAGTTTATTTCATAGCAGACAATCATAATGGAATTTAAATGAGTGAATCATGATTCAGTTGGGTTGCAAAACTTTACTGAAAGACTTTTCTGATCATTTTAATTGACTTAAATTACTATTGCTGACTACATAATGTTGAGTCCTAGCATCCACGTTAAAAATCTGAATTACCCATCAGCAGGCCCGGATTAATAATTCAGAGCCCATTGGGCACAATGTCTTGAAGGCTCACTATAGCCGCACCCTATAGTTGAATTAAAAAATAAGATTAATATAATATTTGATAAAAAAATTATCTATAATGTATTGCCCACATTTTTTAAATAATTGATATACAGTACATATATTTCTATTCTACAAAGATTTAACTTATTTTTAAAGCATTTAATTTGAAAGAAAAAAATACTAATACAACTAGGGGAAATTAATGGATTTTAATGTACTTGTTCAAGTTCACTGAAGCAGTATTAAAATGTATATTTAGGGTATTTTAATGTATAACTTCTACAAACTTATACTGCACATGATTTGGATAACACCTCTCCAATCCAGTTCTAGGAGTCGGAGTCCTCCATAATACACACACTTATCAATAATTCCCACTTGTCTTTCTGGTGATGAAAAGTAGGCAAAATCTAAGTGCAGACGGGCCCCTGGGCCTGTGCCCATAATGCCCATAGTTTTATCCGGCCCTGTCCATCACTACTGGGTGTCTAACTTGAGGATGGGTAGATGGTTGTGGTGGATGATAGTGTTCATATTCTTTGAATACATGTTTCAAAAAATGTGTGGTTGAGTTTTTATTATACAATATTTATATTGTTGATTTAGAATTTTGCATCTAACAAATATCCTCATTTAAAAAAACTGAAACTAATACTGAAACTAATAAAAAGACATTTTTAAAATATAGAAACTAATAAAAACTAAGAAATCTGCCTCTAAAACTAATTAAAACTAACTGAATTTGAAAATAAAAAGTCAAAACGAAATAGAAACTAAAACTAATGAAAAATCCAAAACTATTATAACCTTGGTCCATTATCGGTGAATCAAGTCAAGAAGTTTTACCAGTCTCTCAGAGTTCTTTGTTAGGATCTGTCAGGTTTTACCCTTCTTCCAAACAAAGCTAGTGTTGTCCCTTTGAAATTCACATAGTTTTTCCCGGATCTTCGTTTGATGTTTTTCCTTACTTTTCTTCCATGTCACTCCAACCTTTTGCCAAGGTCTTTGTTTCTCTTTCCCAGGGATTCCTATAATAGTTTCTTCTTCGCTGTTTATCAGTCCTTTTTCTTTCAGACTTTCTCTTGATGCCTCCGTCATCAAATTGTACATGACTGCCCTGTTTTCCAGAAAGATTCGGTGTTTGGAACTTAATCCCCTTTTCATTCAGAATTTTTCTTATCGGAGCAAAAGCCCGTCTTTTCTGTTGGATCTCAGGTGGGTAGTCTTGGTCAAAGAAAATTCTTTTTTTATTTCAGTGTATTACTTTTTTTCTCCATGCAAAGCGGAGGACCAGGTCCTTTGTTTTCCAAAAAGATTTTAAGTCTTGCCGGCGGTGGTGTTTAGAACTTAATTCCCTTTTCATTCAGAATGCTTTCTTCCGGGATTCCAAAAATCTGATTATTATTTCTACGGGAGCGTTTTTCTATATCTCACAGTTTCTCTTTTAAATTTTCTTGTACTTGAATGGATTGATTGAGCATTTCTTTCATCTCTGCAATGTTCTCCAAAATTCTCCAACTCGCTGCTCCACTTCGTTGACCTTTTCTGTCGTTGCATTTAGGTCCGTGATAAGGTCATCCAGTTGTTGATTGACTTCTTGTTTACAGTTACTTAATTCCATTTTCACATCTTTTGCGAGAGAATCTTGGAAGGCGGTTAAATCAGATTTAATATTCTTCTGGAAAGCTTTGATGTCTGTAAATATTGCTGCAATGATAGGTGACAGGCTATCAGCTATTCCGTCTGTCTTGGATTTTTCATCTGTTGATTTCTCATTTTTTTCAGGATTAACTGGTTGTTTTGTCCTAGCCTTTTTGTTTTTGTCCCTCCTCCATGTCATTTAAATATGGTTTAGGTTATTATATATGATGTAAAAAGGAGGATTAATACCAGTGTGTATGGAAGCGCTCTTTCTATGCTGCTACATGTGTCGGCGCCTTACCAAAAACCATCCCATGTGTTTCTTAAGCTGCCCTGATTAAGTGAAACTTTGTACACACTGATCATGTCTACAGTTTCTCTCCAGTGTGAATCCTCTCATGTGTTTTCAGGGTTCCTGAGCGAGCAAACCTCTTACTGCACTGTGAACACTTGTACGGTTTTTCTCCAGTGTGAACCCTCTGGTGGCGTTTCAATTCTGCAGCTGTAATAAAAGTATTCTCACACTTCAAGCACATAAACTCTTTCTCTCCAGTGTGGATCATCATGTGTCGATTAAGGGATGTTGATCGGCTAAAGCTCTTCCCACACTGAAGGCATGTGAATGGTTTCTCTCCAGTGTGGTTCCTCATGTGTATATTAAGGTTTGATGATTGGCTGAAACTCGTACCACACTGAGTACATGTGAATGGTTTCTCTCCAGTGTGGATCCTCAAGTGTAGATTAAGGTTTGATGATTTGCTGAAACTCTTCCCACACTGACTGCATGTGAATGGTTTCTCTCCAGTGTGGATCCTCATGTGATGATTAAGGTATGGTGATTGGCTGAAACTCTTCCCACACTGACTGCATGTGAATGGTTTCTCTCCAGTGTGAATCCTCATGTGTATATTAAGGTTTGATGATTGGCTGAAACTCTTCCCACACTGAGTACATGTGAATGGTTTCTCTCCAGTGTGAATCCTCATGTGTAGATTAAGGTTTGCTGAGTTGCTGAAACTCTTCCCACAATGGGTGCATGTGAATAGGTTCTCCCCAGTGTGGATCCTCATGTGTTGATTAAGGTATGTTGATTGGCTAAAACTCTTCCCACACTGAAGGCATGTGAATGGTTTCTCTCCAGTGTGGTTCCTCATGTGTATATTAAGGATTGATGATTGGCTGAAACTCTTACCACACTGAGTACATGTGAATGGTTTCTCTCCAGTGTGTATCCTCATGTGTAGATTAAGGGATGATGATTGGCTGAAACTCTTCCCACACTGACTGCATGTGAATGGTTTCTCTCCAGTGTGGATCCTCATGTGTAGGTTAAGGTTTGATGATTGGCTGAAACTCTTCCCACACTGAGTACATGTGAATGGTTTCTCTCCAGTGTGAATCCTCATGTGTTGATTAAGGTTTGCTGAGTTGCTGAAACTCTTCCCACACTGGGTGCATGTGAATGGTTTCTCTCCAGTGTGAATCCTCATGTGTATATTAAGGTTTGCTGAGTTGCTGAAACTCTTCCCACACTGGGTGCATGTGAATAGTTTCTCCCCAGTGTGGATCCTCATGTGTTGATTAAGGTTTGATGATTGGTTGAAATTCTTCCCACACTGAGTGCATGTGAATAGTTTCTCCCTATTGTGGATCCTCATGTGGATCTTTAGTTTGCTTTTGTTTGCCAAACTCTTCCCACACTGATTGCAGGTAAAACAACGCTTGTCTCTCATTTTTAAAATATCATCAGTCTCTAAATGAGTTTTGTCTTCAATTTTGACATGATGTTCCTCCTCTTTACTCCTCTCATACTCTTTAACTAGATCTGAAATAATAAAAAGTTCAGCTTTTAGTAAATCATTAAAACTCTCAGTGAAAAGGAAGTGAAAACTTTAATTTTGATGCACATTAAATGTAAAAACAGCAGATCATATTTAGATTGATCTTGTCATATTAACCTCCTAGTGTCCATTACACACAAACACATTTAAGCAGATACTTATATGATTAATCCCAGAGCATTTTGGTCATATTGATGAGACATAAATTTGAAAGCTGTAAATGGCCAGTTTCTATTTGTATATATTCGTAATCACACAAAACAACATGTTTTTGTAAAACTTGTAAAGCAGATAGGGAATGCTTTTTCATTCTGTGCCTGACTGGTAAACCTGTCAGAAAAAAAAGCAGCTGAATCTCTGAGAATATTTGCCCCACAGACATGAGACATATCTGCATAACATCTGCATAAAGCCTTAAACCTGCACCTTTAGATGACAAATGTTCTCTGGTTTAGTAATCTGCATGTAACGAATGCAATGCAGAATACTAACACTTAACTGTTTCAGATCATCAAACAAATGTAAATATTAGACAAAGATAACATAACTAAATGCATTGTGCAGTTTTTAAATGAAGAATTTTATTCTTAAAAGGAGGACAAAACACTGAACTACACAGACTTGTGTGAAAATGTTTTTCCCCATTAAACATAACTTTATTTATCACACCGGGTTCAAGTTCTCTAGCCACACCCAGACCTGATAACTACCACACGTTCTCAATCAAGAAATTACCTAAATAGGACCTGTCTGAAGTAGACAAAAAGAGCCTCAAAAGCTAGACATCATGCCAAAATCTAAAGACATGTAAACACAAATGAAAAAGAAAATTCTTGTGTCATAAGTAAAAAAAAACAAAAAACAAAAAAAACTGAATCAAATGCAGAAAAACAACAAGGGTTTATTAAGGAGTGAGAAACGGAAAAAGCAAAAATCAAAGTAAACACCCGGTCGGGTGAGCGCTGATAAAGTTTCATGGGAAAAAACAACCAGACACTCACTCACTAGCGGTCCTGGACACAAATACAGGGTGAGTAATAAAATAATATACACACAAATGATCGATAACATACTGAAAAACATGAAGGGAATGATGTGGTATAAACAGGAAAAAAGGGAAACGAGAGCTTCTGTGACTGCAAATAAAAGCAGATGACATGAGATAATCTGTAACCCAGAACAGGAGAAGAGAGCAAAAGTGTGAGGTACGGTGACAGTACCCCCTCTCTCAAGAACGGCCCCTGGCATTCCCTTAAGACTCACTATGGAACTAATGAAACTGATCAATGAGAGAGCGGTCCAGAATATCCAGAGCCGGAATCCAACATCTTTCCTGTGGACCATAACCTTTCCAGTCTACCCGATACTGATAACCTCTCTACCTCTCCTCCTCACATGCAGGGGCCAGTGCACTGTGTATGTGAGTGCACCCTCAACCAGTCTGGGAGGCAGAGGAGCAGAGGTTATGGGGTGCAGTGGGGAGAGAAGCATGGGTTTGATCTTAGACACCTGAAAAAAAGACTGGATGAATGTTTTTAAACTTAGACTTAATTTGAGTTGAACCAACACTAGACTGAGCACCTTGATAATGGGAAATGGTCCAATGAAGTTGGGTCCCAATTTATGTGAGGGAAGTCTGAGAGGAATGTCTTTAGAAGACATGGCTAAAGCCATAAAGAATCCGATTCCATGGACCGAAGAATGTGAGAAGGCTTTCATAGATACAGTACATGTCCCTGTCGAAGGTCTGTAATGTTAAGCTAATTATTCATTAAAGGCCAAGCCATTCTCATACGTGACGTACTGTTCTTTGTGAGACTGAAATGTTGGTAATAGCTGTGTTTCCATCCAAAAATGAGAACTAAATTTATTTGCAAAACTGGAATATTGCATGAAAAATACACAAATAAATCAGCGTTTCCATCCAATGAATCAAAAAGAACAAAATCGTCACTTCCTGATTAACTGGTTCCAAGTATCAACAGTAAAAACAGAATTTATTATGGTAGAAGAAGTTACATGAATCTTTTGCTTATTTAATAAATGACTTTCCCCTCAGAGGACAATGAACATGTGGTGGCGTTTGAAGCCATGAGATGCAGAGAACAGACACTCTTGACACACTCCAGACGCTCTGGAGATCATTAATAATACAATAACATGAATACTGAAATGGTTCAGGTGTTTTAGAATGACCAAAACAACATTTTAGACGCTCTGCAGAGTGCTCAGCCTGCTGGTTTGTGCATTCACACACATTTGTATCATATAATCTCTTATAACCAACCTTTTTTAATGCACAAACTGGAATTTGTTCAGTAAAGGTGCTTGCGTAGTTTACGTAAGTTTATCTTTTCTTATTAAATAAAAAGTTTATCCTACTCAGTTATGCGCATGTTTTTTATGCCAATATTTCAAAAGTTATGTGCATCATGACATTTCCATCAACCAATTTTTTATGCTCATAGCCCATCCAAAATGCACTTAAAAATAGGTGGCTGGAAACGTAAGGCTAAGCGAGAAAAAGGAAAGGAGACTGACAAAAACTCACGAGTTTAGAGAATAAAACCTGCTACTGACCAGGTAGGTTCACAGAGTAAGTTACCACGGTAACTGACTCGCAGTTAAAGTTAGATCTCTTTCAGAAACTGGCTTACCCTGCTTTCTCAAGTTTGACAAACCTGCCATTTTGAAATGATAACCCAGACTTTCTCTCATTTCCGGATTAAAATACTCTTGAGTTTTCACTTGACCTCCTTTCAAAACAGTGCCCTGAACTCATATGCTATTGTTTTAGAACTTCAATTGCCTATTGGAGAAATGACCAGGATTAATAAACTTGCTCCACAAACAAATGTGTTCATGACTATACATACAAAAAACAATAAAATAAGAAAATATGACTTTGCAACATCAAGCAGCATTAGGCATGGGCCAGTATAAGATTCTGACGGTATGATAAGCTTGAATAAAAATATCATGGTTTAACTGTACTTTTTATCTTTGAACAAAATATTTTCATTGGAGAAACTTTTACAATATCTTGGAGCAGTATGTGAACATGTATGTGAACATGTCTGGCAAAATCATTCAAATGAATAATTGACAACTGCTGTCTTCATTTGTTTTAAAAATACAGATTTCTTTACAATTTAAAACCTCATAATTTGGATACATTTTCTCCTGGAGATACTGTTGTCCTAAAAAACTTAAAATAAAACATTTTTAAAAAGTATATACTGTAGGAACAATACAGCAGAAAATATTGGCGGTTTTAAAACCTTGACTTTTCTCAAACCGAGGTATACCTTGTAAACTGTCCCTTGCCTAAGCAGCATGACATGGTTTTTAGGATCTAAAAATTCATCCTTTAAAAAAAAAGTCTCAAGCAAAAAGATTTCAATGGCGGCGCCTGCTGGTACGTGAAGAATTTGGTCAATACTGACAAACTTTACGCTCAAATGTTTGCATATCATCAGCATGCTGTAATCCATTTCTTAAACAGCAAAAGTCATTTTTAGACTAGTTTTAGACTAGTTTGTTGGCCAGTTGTAGTCAGTGCAATGCTAAACGTTATTGTTCCACTATAATGTGTTTGTTTTGTCTCATGTCATTCCACAGCAACATCATATAGTTTAGAATACTGTGCAATTTTTTATAATAATTAATTATTTTAGTGTCCATTTCATTCAGCATATTTAATATTTGGGGCATCCACGTTTTCTGACATACTTTAAACCAGAGTTTCTGCAGGTTTCACCAAGTTAAATTTAAGACATTAAGACATTTTTAAGACCATTATGAATGAAATTTTAGACACATAAAGGGCTAAAGATTTTTTCAAATGGCCCAGATAGAAAGGATTTTATTTTCCCTATCAAAAAATAAATAATAATAATTTTATACATTTAATTATACAATAATAAATGAATAATAAAACATTTAATATTTTAGATATTTCTTAGCAAAAGATCTTAAATATTGTGTAAAAACAAGCAAGCTCTACTTCACTTTTTTCCAACATAAATTTTCTTAAAAAAAAAAAACAAAAAAACAATTAACAAGTGCATTAAAAGTTTTTTAAAAATTAAAAAAAAAAATATGCACAACAGTCTGTCCTCAGCAGTAAATACATGGAGCACGTTTAAACATATGTTATTGTAAGGAAAACAATTAAAGCATTATGATAAATAGAGTTAAAATGACCTTTTTGAATAAAAAGTTTACTGTTTTATTGAGATGGATTGTTGGTGATTGTATGGGGTTTGACCAGATTGAGCAGCAAAACATGAACAAAGGAAAATGAAGACTTGTCTAAAAAAGATTTAAGACCTACAATACAACATTTCAGTAAATTTAAGACTTTAAGGCCTAAAATTTTGATTTTGTAATTTACAACCCCGCATAAACCCTGTTTAAACACAATAGCCCTGGTAATTAGTTTTTATAACATTAATTTAGTTCTAACTCAGAGAGAGAGAGAGAGAGAGAGAGAGAGAGAGAGAGAGAGAGTTTATTGCCATTTCAGCGTCTATGGCTATGTCATGGCAAAAGGAAAATAGATCAAGTAAAAATATTCTAACAATTAAAAGTCATCAACAGCAATAAATAATGTACAAGGTAAAACATATAAATAATAATAATAATAATAATGATAATATATAAGATAAAAATCTAAAACAGTTTTTTAGGATTTCCTTTTGATAAAAATTCTACAACTTTAGATGGATTCACGTTTAAAAATATTTCCTTTAAAGTCTCTCCAGATAAATATTGTTGTCTGATAACATTAAAAATGGGGCATTCCACAAGAATATGTTTAACTGTTTGGTTTCTGTTGCAATAAAGGCATTTTGGTGGTTCTTCTCCTTTGAGTAAATGTTCATGTGTGAGTCTCGTGTGTTCTAACTCAGATAAAATCTGTAAGAACTAGTAACAACTACTAGAAACAAGTATAAACCCATAAAGAAGTTGAGGGGAAAAAGGGAATTGTGATCAACGTGACATATGCAAATGGAAATTACTAAGCCAACACTATCACCGTAATAGCAGATATCTTCTATGAGAATACTGTAGGTCAAATATCGTCAGCTCAGTTAAACTTTAATTTATTATTTTTAATAAATTTTATATAGCGCCTGTGTTCAAGAACTCTTTACAAACAGTAGAACAAGAAAAGCAATAACCTTAAGAAGGTAGAGAAAATGGGAGACTAATAATACATAAAAGAATGACAAAAGACACGAGAACAAGTAACAAAAGAAACTTGTTACTATCTTTCAATAAGTGCTTATGTGCATTTAGGAGAACTAGGCAGCACACTCAGGGCTACAAGATGGATTTAATTTAGTATTCTTATTATTAAAATATATCTGAAGATCAAATGACTGAGTTGTTCTTTGAGAATGAAAATCAACCTGTTTGTTCCTGCAGATCTTCCTGTTTGACTGTGAATGTTTCTTCAATCTTCACATCTTCACTCTCCTCTTTAATAAACGCCATCTTTATAACAGTGTGGAGATCAGTCACTTCAGCAGGAGTTTTTCTCTTTGTTTGGACACTTCCTGTTTAAAATGAATAAAACAATGAACAGAAAAAAAAATAACTTCAACACTTGCTACAACAGTTTCTTTATATGAGAGTATTTAAAAAGAAATCAGGTAAAAGAGTGAGTCCGAGCAAGAAACAATGAGCTGATTAAAAGTAGTACTCCGTTTATGATGTATACTTAGAATGGAGTGATATTACGCTATTGAATCAAGTAAACATTCATCATTAAGACACTTATTACACACTTTTCTGTTGCTTTATTCAAACAATATAGGTAATATAAACCATAAAGTTAGTTTTATATTTACACACTCGTTCATTTAGAAGTCTCTATATTATTTACCATGTTACTTTGAATATTCGATGCAAGTGTGAATTAAAAACAACATTAACACTGTTTATTTGACACTGTTGTACTTTGATAGTCATTTGCTGCTAATATAATTTCAATATTTAGAGTTTGCAAATAATACTTTTAGGAAATTATATTAAGTGGAAGTCAGAATGTGCAAATATAAAACCAACTTTACCTCTATGTAAAATAGTAACGTTGTATAAAGCAGTGGTTCCCAACCTGGGGTCCGCGCCCCCCTAAGGGGGGCGCCAGAGTTCACAAGGGGGGCGCGGGAGAGGATAAGTATTGAGGTAGAAAAAGGCATAAAAATGCTCCACTATTATATAGGGCTGTACAATTAATCGAAAATCCGATTTCGATTTCAAACGATTATAAAAAAGCATTAATCAAGATAAACGATTATTGCATCATATACCGCCACCTTTCCAGCTGTGCACGCGTTGCTCTTAAAAGCGCGAATGTGTGTGTGCAGCACGCACACGCAGCCAGAAGCATGCGGCCAGTCAGCTTTCGCTCTCATTCGCACACTGAGACGAGCAGAGGAGCGCAGACATCTAAAGTCATTAACGTGAGCGCTTTAATGGTCAAATAGGTGTCAAAACGCGGTGTTTCGTGATTATTTATATTAGCCCCCATTTGTGTAATAAACAAACAAGTTGAGAATCAAAAGACGTGAAAGAGAAACCATTAAAGAGACAGCGCGAAATATTCCTGCTGCCGCCTGTTTTATCATTAATCAAACATAACGAGAAAATGTTTCTCTGAAGGATTTTTGTAGCTAAAGTGTTTTTCTTACAGTGAAGATGCTTAAAGCAGTTTGTTTAATATTTTTATTTAATTGTATTTATTTCTCTTTCCTTTGCAGGCTGGAAAATAACTGTATGTATACACTTGAAGTCAGAATTATTAGCCCTCCTGAATATTAGCTGAATATTAACTTTTCCTGCCCAATTTCTGTTTCATAGAAAGAAGTTTTTTTTTCTGAACATAATAGTTTTGATATATCATTTCTAATTACTGATTTATTTTATCTTTGCTGTGATGACAGCACATAATATTTTACTAGATATTTTTCAAAATACAAGCATTCAGATTAAAGTGCAGTTCAAAGGCTTAATTAGGTTAATTTAGGCAAGTCATCAAAAATATTTATTGCTTAAGGGGGCTAATAATATTGACCTTAAAATAGCTTTCAAAATATTTAAACTTGCTTTTATTCTAGCTAAAATAAAACAAATAAGCCTAGAAGAAAAATATTGGAGGAAATACTGTTAAAATTCCTTGTTCTGTTAAACATAATTTGGGAAATATTTTTTTTTTAAAAATTCTCAGGAGCGCTAATAATTTTATTGTATTTTTTCTGATACTCGTTTTGAATAATCGTGATTACAATTATGACCAAAATAATTGTGATTATGATTTTTCCCAATATCGAGCAGCCCTACTATTATATATGTATTTTTAAGTACCAAAAAAAATCAAAACACATGCTTAAAATTCCAACATAATAGTAAAAATAATTAAAATAAATAACTTTAAATAATTATTTAAATTTTGCTCACTTGCGCAATGTGGTTGTCCAACTTCTCGTAAAGGCGAAATCAAAACAAAAATGGCAGAGAACGTAACGTAAATGCAATGATTCTTCAGAGGTGAAGAAAAAGATTAGACAGTATGTCAAAGCCTACCTAAATTTTGGTTTTGTTGAAGGCCAAGACAAGTTAAAACTGATTATTTTAGATTTTGTATACATATTATATATTAATATTACACAACCACACACACATACTGTATGTATGTATGTATATATATATATATATATATATATATATATATATATATATATATATATATATATATATACAGTACATATGTGTGTGCGTGCGTGTGTATTTATATGGTGGGGGTGCTCCAATGTTGGTATATGTTCTTGGGGGGGGCCCTAAGAAAAAGGTTGGGAACCACTGGTATAAAGGGTTAAAATAATATTGTCAACAGCAGGTACATAATTTAGCATCGGATGAAAAAACCTTAAACTTTAATCAATCGGTTTATATAAGTGTAAAAGCTTGAAAACAAACCTTTCTCCTGTTGAAATAAAGCGCAAAAGCGGCGCCGCCTTATGACGTCACAGCACCCCGCCAAAATAAAAGTCTTTTTGTTCAGCTTTTTTTTTTTTGCTACTGTCATGAGTCATGACTTATTGATAAATTTCTCCCTCGTTTTCACTTTACACTATATCAGCTTTCTCTCTCACACACACAGACATATTTAGTATTTGAAGCTGATCAAAACATTTTAAAGATCATTTTGAAAAACCTTTTTAATTTACTTTATGATGACTTGCATGTCTAGAACACATTACTAAATCTCATACTTGTGATTAAGGTCTTTCCTATTTCTACAACTTCCTGAGTTTTTATATATGAATTGTTGTCTCTTAGTGTCTGTTTCTTGTCATTCTTTATCTTCTGGAATCATATTAACTTTAACTCAAAGAAGCATTAAAGGGGTAGTTCACAAAAATTACAATTCTGTCATTTACTCATCTCTACCAGTTCCAAACCTGTTTGAGTTTCTTCTGCTGAATGCAAATGAAGATATACTGAAGAATACGAGGGGCAAACACGTCTTCACCCAAGTGATCAACATTTTGTTTTAGTTCCTGCCTGATTGCTTAAGTCCATAAAGTGATTATTTTCAATTTACACACTGGTTTCTCTTTTCTTTTAAATTTTACCTCATAATTAGGGCCAAACAGAATCTTGACCTTTTTTGCTATTTCTTCTGAGAATTTAGTATAAAAAATAAATAAATAAATAAAAACTGCGGATTTATGTGGTTTTATTTTGGGAGTATTTTAACTAAAAACTTTTTACAATGCAAATCTATCTAGATCCACTTGTTAGGTAAACAAAGCAAGTCTCTTCTATAATATCTCTACTAAAAGACAGAAAATATTACTTTACACACTGTATTGTAGATAAATTAAATAAACATTTTCATATTAGTTAATAATATTACTGAAATTAATTAAAAAAACTGAAAAAATAAATAAATAAATGTACACACATTTATACAAGTAAATAAATAGACTCAATGATTGGCTAAAATTCTGCGGATTTCTGTGCACACAGATTTTATGTGGGCCTACTCATAACCTTCTGGCGTTTCTATAAAAAATGTCACATTCTATAAATATGCTGCTTTTACATCCATCAGGTGAGCAATCAGGGGCAATGCGGTGGCCCATGGATAGCATGTTCGCCTCACAGCAAGAAGGTCACTGGTTTGAGCCTCGGCTGGGTCGGTTGGCATTTTTGTGTGGAGTTTGCATGTTCTCAATGTGTTTGCTCCGGTTTCTCCAAGTCCAAAGACATGTGGTATAGGTGAATTGGGTAAAAGCTCAAATTGACTCTAGTGTGAGTGTGTTTGTGTGTGTGAGTGGATGTTTCCCAGGGATGGGTTGCAGCTGGGAGGGCCTTTGCTGTGTAAAACATGTCCTGGATAAGTTGGCTGCTCATTCCGCTGTGGTGACCCCACATTAATAGAGACTAAGCCGAAAAGAAAATGAATAAATGGTGAACAATCAGATTTTCTTGCACAGCTTTTGCATGAACACTCTTATACTAGTCATGTTAGCAGTTGGAGAAAAAATCTTGTCATAGTTCACACCTTTTTGCTGGCTGTACCATTTGGCAAAATACCATGTTTTGTATTTGTCAGACCATCACTATCTCTCTCAATTGTAAAAAAACAATTTACCCCCTTTTTCTTTGCCTTTAGTTAGGTTGGTAAGAGTAAATGTTACAATTTCTTTTAACGATTGCATGTCTTCATTCACAGCTTTAACCCATGTGAGCGACAGTTCATGTGTTCATATAAACTGTGTCGCTCACTTGCTGCAGAGAAGTGTCACAGTGAGTCTTGCTGAAAGCGGCTTGGTAAATGCATTGGTCAAGGCTCGCAAAGTTGTCATTTTAATTATAATTATATTACAAATAAATAAAAGTATTATTATTATTATAAAACTATTATTATTATGCAAATATTATTTTAAATAAATAACAGAAATCAATCAGCGAAATAAGATCTTATAAAAATATTTTGCATGAATTTTAATTTCACGAGTTTCATGAGAATTCTAGAGAACACAAAATAATAATGTATAGAATTATCCCTGACTCTGACAGCAGTGAAATAATGATAACCCACTTCTAGCCCAAATAAACCTTAAATTTGGTCTTTGTTTCACCAGCAGGTCCTATTGTGCTAAGATTTGACTAGATTTCTTTCACAATTTCAGTCCTCATAAAACTTGTTTATCGAACAATCATTTTATTTTATATCAAAATAAGTCTTTATTTTAGGATTTTTTTTCTTTATTGGATAGGAAGGATAGCCATGGTGACATTCTTAATTACATTTTTTTTGTCATTCTAAAGAGTTTTACACAATTGTTAATGTTATTCCTAAAAACATCATAGTATTGATCAGAGGTATTCTTTTTACACTATTCTGTAATGTTTTCTCTTTTATCTCTGTTTTTGGTCACTTTATGTTTTAGAGATCCAAAATGTAGTACGTTTTTAAGGAATATTCTTATTCAAAGGCTTCATCCTAATCAGCTCAGACGTCATTTCATTTTTAAAGATTTTAATTCACAGGAATTAGAAAAAATAAGAACAAGTTACATTTCTTATTCAATTCTGCCCAAAATAAAGAGCTTCAGTTTAAAATGATTAATGATATGTATCCATCAAAATAATTTCTGAGATTAATATTTAATACTGAGGATAACTTTTGTCAACTTTGTGAAAGTCATATTGAAAACACTGAGCATATTTTCAATTGCATATACTCATGTACATTACAGAATGTCTCGTCAATATCCATGTAAACCTCTTTTTTTGCTATAAACTAGTTAAATTTGGTAAAAGTAAAGAGAAATTGTACACAGCATTACCTGGTTAATAACCTTTTTAGCTTTATAAAATAGTTCATTCATAAATGAAGTGCTTCAGTAGTCTGTTGAGTACTGAAATTACAACAAATGACTCATGTTCT
This sequence comes from Danio rerio, assembly GCF_052040795.2. Classification (NCBI taxonomy): domain Eukaryota; kingdom Metazoa; phylum Chordata; class Actinopteri; order Cypriniformes; family Danionidae; genus Danio; species Danio rerio. The sequence goes on from NC_141024.2 coordinate 62,655,163, forward strand.
CATTCACAATAGTGACACTGGGTTTCCCATACAACACTTTATTTGTAGTAATGTGGGAGTTTTCACATGAACATATATTTTAGGGCAACCATGTATAGAAAGTGTAACTGTCTCCATGAAGAAAACTTGTTTCTTTTCTCAAATCAGTCCATCAAAATAAACTTGTAGTGTTTTGAAACCTGAAGTCTTCATTTGTTACCCACAACACATCAAGATTTGATCAAGTCAAAATCTCATAATCTGACACAAATCTGATCTGTCTTAACAGGCAAATGGCATTGTGTAGTCTGAACAGGGCTTTAGGAAGTCTGCATCAGTTGCTCACAGACATTGCCTTATGGCAAGTTTACACCGCACGAGTTTAGCCGGACTTTCATTCGCCAACAAGAAATTGCAGACAAAAGCCCAAAACTTGAGGCAAATGGTTGTTTGTTCACATGAGTGAAATCAGACAATGTGAATGATCGAAAACACAATCTAAAGCTGGATTTATACCTTCACCTGGCACCACATTGCACACCTCCTTTGACTGCGCGCATCTCACGACGCGGACAAGGCTTTTATACTCACCGCATTCGTCGTTGTGATATTCTTTAAAAAGACAGGGGGCGGTCAAAAGAATCTGACCGTAAAGTCAGATGGATAAACAAAGAAGTAGAAAATTTCATTATCATCATTCAAGTCATTATCATCATTCAAGATTTTTAAGCTAATTATTTTTATTGTTTTTTATAAGTTATTTTAATTATTATAAGCATTTTTATAACCATTCAAGATTTTTTAATCAAACTTTGATGCATCACTTTCTTTTGTTCATATCTCAGACAGTTTTACCCATTGAAGTTTATTAAAATATTCATGACAAGAGAACATGGGCTGCTCAACAAATATATTTTATTATGGCAAGAATAAAAGCAAAAAAGTACACTTACTAAAAAGTACATGTTTTTTTTTTAGATTTAGCCCACTCTACAATTCACACATTACTGTCTGGCTAGTTTCTGTCCTATACTTATGCTAAAAAGGCAATAATGGTCCAACACTTCTGACCATGATCACCAATAAAGCCTAGAAAAACATGGCATCAGTGTATTGTAAACCAATAGGGTCAAATATTCCTTTCCGGTTATCAAAAAAATAATTTGTTCCTTAATTATAGTTTTGATATCAAATTGTTTTAAATTCAAAATTGTAACGTATAAATCAGTGTAAAACCTACGACTAACGGAAAAACATATTCTGTAATCAGGGCCGGAGTGGGACTCTTTTTCAGCCCTGGAGTTTCAAGCCTCAGACCGGCCCACCTCAGTTCACCACTGACTATATTAAAATAAGGTTATTTCCAATTCAGTTTCTAATTACACTATCACGTCTTTTTTTTGAGAAAACAGCTCTTTTAGAACTTCAAATGTTCAACAACCCTTACAGTATTATGTCTTAACAATAAAAATGAAAAAAAAAAAAAATGTTACTCAGACAAGGACCAAACCCAGGTTGGCCGCGTCTTTATCTAACCATACTAACCACTGTACCACAACAGCTGTATGGTGAATGGTGACTTATCTAGTTATATCATCATTAACCTGCAGGCTGCATCCTGCTCATGAGGCTACGAGAAAATAGATAAAAAGAGCAGAGCTGCGGTAAAATAATAAGAAGGCTGTGGTCAAGTAAATAAATAAATTATTTTTAAAAAGTGTGACTGCTGAGAGCAACAGATTCTGGAGCTAGGGACACCGGCCCTGGCGGCCAAAAAACAGATCGGCCCACCGGGAATTCTCCCGGTCCTCCCGATTAGCCAATCCGGGCCTGTCTGTAATTATGTACCTGGGTCTCCACTTTTGCCATGGCCTCTTTGACTTTTAAAGAACATCCCTCAGGTTTTTACAAACTTTTAACAAAAACTGTCCTCTTTCCCATGGCTGGTGCAATTTCTAGCCAAGAATTATTGGTCATCTGGTGATCTCTATGATCATGGATCATAAGGATGTCTGTGCAGGCGTACGTTTCAGGCAAAGTCTCAAATGCGGCACCATTGCGTACTGTTTGCTGATAAAGATGTCTTCAGATGCTCAAAGTGATTCATATTCAACTCAAATCAAAATCTGGCGCCGCGCGCACTGTTTGCTTGAGTCTCAAAAAAAAAAAAAAACATACACTCCGCCGGCCGAAATTATGTCGCGTTTACCCAAAGCAAACCTCTGCAAACTCCGCGATGACATCACATTTGCTGCACGCACTCAAGCAAACAAGCGGACGCATCAATTATAAACCAAGCTTAAGCGTGTAGGACAGTGTTCCCTGCATCTCCCTTAACACTTTCTCCTCCCTAATCTTTCTAATTCTATATTAAGAGCCGAAAATTAGTTTGAAGTGTGCAATTTGCACAAAATAAAATAATCAGTTCATAATAACTTGAAACACATATAAAGGTATTTAGCTTTTTATGCAGCCCTGTAGAAACTCTCACAACCTGGTACATCTTTACCCCTCTTCATTATTGAGTTTAAATCTCCAGATGTTCCAAGGGTTTCATTATCAGTAACTTGATATGTATTCAAGAGTTCACACTTGTTTGACATGCTGTCCTGGGAGAGAGCCCCAAGCTCCGCTGGACAAGGCCTCATTTTTGCTCTCGATTGTGAAGCTTCAGGTGAGTGCTGAGACTTCTTTTACATTTAAAGCCCTTTCCACACTCACTGCATCTAAAACGATCCTCTCCTGAGTGAGTCTTCATGTGTTGCTTCATAGAGTCTTTGCGTGTGAGACTCTTTCCACACTGATCACATGTGAACACTATGGTTCCAGTGTGACCATCCATGTGGTTCATGAAGCTAGCTTTGGTTGTGAAGCTCTTTCCACACTGAGCACATGTAAACGGCTTCTCTCCGGTGTGACTTATCATGTGGTGATTGAGTGAGCCTTTATATGGGAAACTTTTACCACACTCTGTGCATGTGTAAGGTTTCTCTCCAGTGTGAATCCTCATGTGGATGTCAAGGTAGTGCTTTTGAGAAATACTTTTCCCACACTGTGTGCAGGTAAAAATTCTTTCTTCATTGTGAGTTCTCATGTGGATTTTAAGGGTGACATTTTGCTTAAAACTCTTTCCACACTGAGAGCAAGAGTAAGGCTTCTCCCCAGTGTGAATTCTCATGTGTACTGCCAAGTTTCCTGTTTTAGAGAAGCTTTTTCCACAATGTTGGCATGTATACTTCCTCTCCCCAGTGTGAATTTTCTGGTGCGCTGCAAAATTTCCTGCATGATAGAAGCTTTTTCCACACTGTTGGCATGTGTACGGCCTCTCTCCAGTGTGAATTCTCATGTGGTTTTTAAAGCCTTGTATATAACCAAACCTCTTTCCACACTGTTTGCAGGTGTAAGGTTTCTCTTTAGTGTGAACTCTCATGTGAATATCAAGGTTTGACTTTTTACTGAAACTCTTTCTACACCATGTACAGCTGTAATTACACATAGACTTGGATTTCCGAGGTCTTCCGCGTGATGAAGCCTTTTTAGTCAGTGTGGTTTTTTCATCAGTCGTTATTACTTGGTGTTTCTCAAACTGCTGTTTCTCTTCCATTACATTCAGTTGATGAGTCTCTTCTTTCAGCACCATCAGGTCTTTAAAAGAAAAGAATGAAAGCTCAAAGCGAGAAGCATGAAATGGATGTTTCACCCAAAAATGAAAATGATCAATTACCATTTACTCTCCATCTTGCAGTTTTAAACATTCCCTTTCTTCTGAAACACAAAGAAAACTAGGGTTCCCCTTCGGGGGGAACTTCAGCACTATAAGTGGATTTGATTGTAAAATCCACGCATTGGGAGGTTCGGTTCAGAAGCTACTCGTCTGAAAGAGTATTGAACGGGCCAATTAAGAATGAATTGGCAGCGCAAGCCTGCGCAGGTGAGCGGCATAAGCAATCAACTGAGTATATAAGCTCACCTGGCGCAGCAGACGCTATCCTTTTCGCTTCAGAGACTTTCTGATCGAGTCGATGAGGGTTCCTCCTGCTGTGACCAGCGATTCTGAGCGAACGAGAGCATTCTCCCGGTCCAGAGTGTGTACACGCAGTGGCAGACGGTCGAGCTGGGTTTCTCCCTTGCCTGGCGTTCTTTGGGTCCGGTCCTCCAGAGCGGTGCGTATAAAGTTGCAAACTTCACAGAAAGAGCAACACAGTCGTGCAGCACGTCCTTATCAGGACGGCGCTCCGACTGTGCGTTTCTGGATGCGGTGGTTTCCTGTCCTCGGATGATGGGCGCGGGCACTGTGTTACATGTCTGGGGGTCCAGCATGTTAATGCGCTGCTCGCGGGCAGTTCATGTCGTCATTGCGATGCCATGACTGTTGCGCAAGATCGCGGTTAGCCTTTGCAAAAAGGCGAACCACCCCAGTTGTCCCCTGCTCTGCAGCGGGCACTCGGGCAGATCTGAGGGTTTCAGCGAGAGATAATCCGTCGCCCACGGGCCCGCGGACCTCCCGCTCCTCTAAGCGCTCCATCCAAGCTTCGGGCGGAGGAAGCGATCCGTCTAACAGATGGTAGCCCTTACGCCCGATGACACCGGAGACCAGATGTCCACCGCGGCATCGGAGGGTGGGCTTTCATTGTCCGATGATGATCCAGACCCGCTCGCCCCCTTCGGGCTGGTGAGCGCTGTCACTACGGATCCTGAAACGGACATGTTAGCCGTGCTTTCCCGGGCTGCTTCGGCCGTGGGTTGGAGATGGTTTATCCCCCAGCTCCGCGGCCGGACCGACTAGAGGGGCGTTCCCTTCTTCCCGGAGGTGCACAGTAGGCTCACGCGGTCTTGTAAAGCACTTTTTTCTGCTCGTGCTGCGTGTTCCTCCACCCTAACCACTCTTGACGGTGAAACAGCCAGGGGGTATGTGGCGATTCCTCAGGTTGAGTGCGCGATGGCGGTAAATCCGCGCGGCGCCTCTTCTTGGCGGGGTCCGCCTCGTCTCCCATCCAAAGCCTGTAAGTTATCTACCTCCCTCGGAGCTAGAGCTTACATAGCTGCGGGCCAGGCTGCTTCCGCCTTGCATGCGATAGCCACCTACCAGCGCTACCAAGCGCAGGCGCTGGCCGAGCTGCACGAGGGTGGGTCCAACCCAGGCTTACGAGCTTCGCACCGCCGCCGACTTAGCTCTTCGGACTACTGAGTCCGCTGCGTGTGCGTTGGGGAGGACGATGTCCACATTAGTGGTCCAGGAGCGCCACCCCTGGCTGATATGCGCAAAGTCGACAAAGTCCGCTTTCTTGACTTCCCCATATCCCCAGCCAGGTTCGGCGACACTGTCTGTGAATTCACCCAGGAATTCAAGGCGGTGAGAGAGCAGTTGGTGGGTGATGTCTTATCGGCGGTCCGTAGCCCGCTCCGCCCGCCGTGCCATTCATACCTGCTCCTCGCCGAAGGCGTCCGCCTACGAGAGCTGCTCCGCCCCCGCACACGCCTAAGGCGAAGCGAGCGCGTCGGGCACCTCGGAAGCAGGCAGCCCCCCTGCCCAGAACGCCGCTAAGTCCGGCAACGGACCGCGAAGCGCCCCTGGGACAGGCCATCTGGAGAAGAGGGAACTTGCTCTTTCCCCGCTGGAGGGCGGGGCCCCATTTCCAACGGCACTTTTTACTGCCATGAAAACATTATGAAAGGGCACTTTTCACTTCCCCAGATGTGACAGCCCGAAATCTGCCAGTCTGGGACGCTATGCTTTCTAGCTTGCAGATTCGGTGCGTTTCGCCAGTGGCTCACGAGCGCTGGGAGGACGGTCTCCTTTCTCCCACCCCTCGAGCCTCCCCTCCGGAGCTCGGGTTTGGAGTGAGAGCAAATATCCCACCTCCAGCTTTTCCGTGGGACCCGCGAGCTTCCCGGATCAGCACACCCACTCCGCGCTGCCCCACTGCTGGTACGTCAGCGATTGTAGCGATGAGTCCATTAGCGAGAGCTCTGCCTGCCTGGTTAGCGCGGGCCAGCTCTTCGCGGTGGCTCATACGCACAATCAGACTCGGCTATGCGATTCAGTTCGCGAAACGGCCCCCCAAGTCACGGGTGTGTATTCACCAGGGTCAGCCCCCTGTCCGCCCCTGTCTTGCGAGAGGAGATTGCTGTCCTCCTGGCGAAGGATGCAATCGAGCCGCTCCCTCCAGCCGAGATGGAGAGCGGGTTTTACAGCCCACGCTTCATCGTGCCCAAAAAGAGCGGTGGGTCACGGCCAATCCTAGATCTGCGCGTTTTGAACCGCTGCCTGCACCAGCTGCCGTTCAGAATGCTCACGCAGAAGCGCATCCTCCGGTGCGTTCGTCCTCTGGGTTGGTCTGCAGCATTAGACCTGATGGACGCGTATTTCCATGTCTCCACTCTTCCTCGCCACCGACAGTTTCTGCGGTTTGCGTTTGAAGGTCGAGCTTGGCAATACAAAGCCCTCCCCTTCGGGCTCTCTCTGTCTCCGCGGGTCCTCACCAAGCCCGCGGAGGGTGCCTCAGCGCCCCTTCGGCTCGCGGGCATCTGCATACTCAATTTCTTTACGACTGGCTGAATTGCCCTCTCTTTTGATTATGCACAGAGTTGATTATGCACAGAGACAAAGTGCTCTGGCACTTCCACCTGTGGGGGTTTCAGGTCAACCGAGAAAAGAGCAAACTCGCCCCCGTGCAGAGGATCTCTTCTCTCGGGCTGGAGCTGGACTCGGTCACCATGGCAGCGCGCCTCTCCGGAGAGCGCGCTCAGCTGATGCTGTACTGTCTGAGAGAGCTCGACAGTAAAATAGTGGTCCCACTGAAACAATTTCAGAGGCTCCTGGGGCATATGGCATCCGCAGCCGCTTCATGCCGCTCGGATTATTCTATATGAGACCACTTCAGCACTGGCTTCACGATCGAGTCCCCAGACGCGCATGGCACGCGCGCGCACACCGAGTCTCTGTTACTGCGCTGTGTCGCCGCGCCCTCAGCCCTTGGAGCGACCCCTCGTTCCTACAGGCCTGGGTGTCTCTAGAACAGGCGTCCAGTCTTGTTGTCGTTTCAGCAGACGCTTCCAACACGGGCTGGGGGGCTGTGCGTTGCGGGCATGCGGCTGCGGACCTGTGGAAAGGTACCCAGTTGCATTGGCATATCGCCTGGAGCTGTTGGCAGTGTTCCCCGCTCTCCACCGTTTTTTTCCGGTGTTGGAGCGGCAACACGTGCTGGTCAGGACGGACAGTACGGCGGCGGTGGCGTATATCAGCCGTATAGGGGGTATGCGCTCTCGCCGCATGTCTCAGCTCGCCCGCCGTCTGCTCCTCTGGAGTCATCCGCGGCTGAAATCGCTGCACGCCATTCATATTCAGGCAAGCTCAACCGTGCAGCCGATGCGCTCTCACGGCAGCCTTGCGTCCTGGAGCATGGAGACTCCACCCCGAGTCTGTTCAGCTGATATGGGCGCGATTCGGGGAAGCCCAGATCGATCTGTTGCTTCCCCCGAGATCGCTCATTGCCAGTTGTTCTTTCCCTGACCGAGTGCTCTCGGCACGGATGCACTGGCTTACAGCTGGCCTCGGGGCACGCGCAATACGCGTTTCCCCCAGTGAGCCTGCTCGCGCAGTTACTGTGCATGGTCAGGGAGGACGAGGAACAGGTTGCTGGTTGCGCCCCTCTGGCTCAACCGGACCTGGATGTCAGAGCTCTCCCTCGCGATAGCCCTCCCCTGGCAGTCCCTTCGAGAGAGCACCTACTCTCTCAGGGACAGGGCACCACCTGGCACCCTCGCCGATCTTTGAAGAGATTTTTAGACGCGAGGAAGACTTAGGTAACCTCCGATTGCGCTAATACCGTCACTCGGGCTAGAGCCCCCTCCCCGAGCGCGCCTATGCCCTGACGTGAAGTCTATTCACTGAATGGTGTGTCTCTCGCTGAGAAGACCCCCGTAATTTGCCAGATCAGCGTTGTGCTTTCTTTACGCCGAGAGAAGTTGGAGAGCAGGCTGTCGCCCTCCACACTCAAGGTTACGTGGCTGCCATCTCCGCTCTCATAACGCGGTGTCTGGCGGCACCGTGGGAACGCATAACCTCATCATCCGGTTCCTCAGGGGCGTTAAGCGAATTAATCCACCCCGCCCCCCTTCATGCCCTCTTAGGATCTCGCCCTCGCTACACAAGCCGCGTCAGATCCCTTCGATCCTCGACTCAGTATATTTCTGTCCCTGAAGACAGCTCTGCTGGTCGCGTTGATATCGATTAGAGGGTCGGGGACCCGGAGGCATTTTTCGGTCAGTGACTCGTGCCTGTAATTGGGCTGGCTTCTCTCACGTATGAGACCCCGCCCGCGATATGTGCCCAAGGTTCCTACCACTCCGTTTTAATACGAGGTAGTGAGCCTGCAAGCGCTGCCCTCGGAGGAGGCAGACCCAGCCCTTATTTATTGTCCAGTTCGCGTTTTGCGTATTATCCGGACCGCACTCAGAGTTTAGATCATCTGAGCAGCTCTTCGTCTGTTATAGCGGTCGGCAGCAGGGAAGTGCCGTACCGAAATAAGTTCCCACTAGATTGTGGATGCCTTTCTTTCACTATCAGAGCCGAGATGAGCCGCGTCCCCCGAGAGCGCGTGCGCACTCCACTCGGAGCTTCGCATCCTCTCGAGCGCGCGCACGCGGCGCCCCTCTAACAGACATCTGTAGAGCTGCGGGCTGGGTGACACCCAACACATTTGCAAGGTTTTACAATCTGCGAGTGGAGCCGGTTTCCTCAAGGGTATTAGGTAACCCTTGGTGATTGAGGAAACAACTCGGTAGGGTGTTGAAACACGCTTGCTGCGCCATTTTCCCTAACACGGAGATACGTGCGCCTTTTTATCTGTCAGTAAAGTTCCCCGTCAGGTGAGCCCTGCAGATTCCTCCGTGGCCCCCAGCACTGACTCAGCGGAGGAGTCACTTGCTGGCCCACTACGTTGTAGGTCTGCCCGCTGGTCAGCCCGCGTTTTGGGTAAAGGTGTCTGCTATGCGTGGTCCCCACTAGGCGATCCCATATGCTTATTCAGCCACGGTTAAGTCCCCCCCCCCCCTGGGCGGACCCGTGTCTTCCCTCCCCGCTAACCACTCTTTTGCTATGCGTACTCCCCCTTTTTAGGGCTAGTCCATATGTAAATTCTGCCATCTATCCCCCCTTGGGTAACGGATGGCCTCCGCAGCGTCCTCCCTATCGGGATTGCACGCTTCCCAACGTACTGTCGTATTTCCTAGAATTATCTAGATGCTCACGACACCCCAAAAAATATATATAAATCCGTAAAACTTCTGTTGAAGTAGGATAAATTAGGGCCAGGGACACGTTGGAGGACCGCGCCCCCCATGATGTGGGTGCGTCACGCTTGCTTGACTATCTCCTCATCGGGGGTGTTGGTAAGGTGCAGTCATTATGGCGCTTTCAATGGGCTCCCAATGCGTGGATTTTACAATCAAATCCACTTATAGTGCTGAAGTTCCCCCCGAAGGGGAACGTTCGAGGTTACTAAAGTAACCCTTCGTTCCCCGAGGAGGGGAACGGAAGCACTATACTCCGTCGCCATAATGACTGTCCCTTAGCTGTTGAAAGTCTCTTCAGCTTAAAAAGGATAGCGTCTGCTGCGCCAGGTGAGCTTATATACTCAGTTGATTGCTTATGCCGCTCACCTGCGCAGGCTTGCGCTGCCAATTCATTCTTAATTGGCCCGTTCAATACTCTTTCAGACGAGTAGCTTCTGAACCGAACCTCCCAATGCGTGGATTTTACAATCAAATCCACTTATAGTGCTTCCGTTCCCCTCCTCGGGGAACGAAGGGTTACTTTAGTAACCTCGAACGTTTTTCACAATATCTTTTTTTCTATGTTCAGCTGAATCAAGAAACTCATAAAGGTTTAAAACCACATGAGGAAGAGTAAACGGTGAGGCTATTTTCATTTTGGCGTCAACTATCCCTTTACAGGGTTCCTTTAATTAATCCTTTTTTTTAACAAAATGTAAAATAAGTCTTTGGTGTTCCCAGAATGTGTCTGAGGTTTCAGCTCAAAATCAGATCATATACCTTGCAGAATATTTCATTTTGGGGGTCAGAGGAAAACCAAGTTTTTTTTGTGCCTGTGGCTTCAAATGCAAATGATCAAATGCACTCGCTCTAGATTACTCGTGTTGTGTTCCCTCATGTACATCTTCCACTCGATTAAAAACATTTGTGACTTGCTTGCAAGTACGCATAATTCACGCTTATATTAGTGAGGCTGCATTATTGTATTTAAATTATGCTATTGCTTCCCAGTACTGGGTTGAAGCTGGAAGGGCATCCGCTGTTTAAAACATATGCTAGATAAGTTGGTGGTTCAATCCGCTGTGGCAACTGCTGATAATTAAAGGTACTGGGCTGAAGGAAAATTAATGAACTTATGCAAATGCTTAATGCCACGTTTGCTGTAAACTGAAGTGATAAGATTGCAAGATGACATACTTTGCTACTTGTTTTCATTCATTTGTACTTTTTCCTTTGTTTTCTTGCCTTTGTGCATGTCCTGAGGCTTTACTGAAGACCTACGTGGTGACAATTTATATACCAGACAATATGCAGAAATACCATCTAAAAAGGCATTTTTGGATATCTTTTCTGCTGGAGATACTGTTGTCCTAAAAAACTACCACTTGGCGGTTTTATACATTAAAAGTGGTTATCGTTCCATGCCTAAACAGCATAACAATATTTTTAGTAGGGCTGCAACAACAAAACCAATAAAAATCAGTTACTAAAAGCGTTGGCAACAAATTTCATAATCGATTCGTTGTGTCGCGCGACACAGACATTTGAATGTTTAAAAAAACACTTCAGTTCAGCGTGGAGAGGAGTGAACACAGTCTCTCTCTACTTATCTCTCGCACTGATAATGAGTTCAGCGCCTCAAAGACAGGGATGAGGAGGAAGGGAGATCAGGGTAAATCACTACAAATTCCTACTTATGTTTCAATTTGAAGTGAGGACCATGTTGTTGTCCCTGGTGCTGGTGTTTTACTCATTATCCAGCGTGACAAGCATGACAAGTTAGCTCATCATATCATCACAATTATGCAGTGTTTTAACTGTCTAATGCTTATTTTATATTTTAGACATGCAAATACACACAAGTACTAGCCCTCTACTGCACGGTGTAACCATATGGCAATATGATACTTATGTTCATTTCCCTGCCACTATTTCTTTAAGACCAACATAATTTTTTTTGTTTGAAAGAGAATACCTTTGTGTAGCCAATGATGTGCTTTGGTTAAGTCACATGACATCCAGTGTTTTTCTGTAGCGCGATTTCTGACAGACTGGCGTTTATTGTGAGTAGTTGCTAAATGCAAATGCAAACGTCAATAAAAACAAAGTATCAAATTATGTTAGATCCACAAAAAAAATCACCTCCTCATGAAACATCACCTCCAGTAAGATATGATGACATTCACAACTCAAATTTTTTTTTATCAAATAATTTTTTTGTAAATCGATCAAATGTGTGTGTTGCCAAATGGCAACACAGTGCAATAGTGGAACATGCAATATTGCAATGGATTAGCTAGGCAGATAAGACATTCATATATGCAAATATGCATTGCGGCTCACTTTATTGTACAGGCTCATTGCACTTAAACTTTTTTAGGTTCGGCTCTCGAATTAGTAAGGTTATGAGTATATATTATTTTAAAAAATTTCGCAAAGCCTGCCATGTAGCCTACAATAACAATAACAGCAAATTACAAAAAATAATAAGACAAGCCTACTTTGGCGTTGCAATAAAACAGTATTAATTATCAAAGAAATAATTTCAATATATAATTAAAATAGGAAGAAATAAAACAAAAACAAATGGTAACCTGTTTTTATAGCAGGGCCCAATGTGTTCTTATTTTTGTTCTGTTAACATTTATTAAAAAGAAAAAAAAACTAAACAATAAAAACACTACTAAGTGATAATAATAATAATAATAATAATTATTATTATTATTATTGTTATTATTATTATTATTATTATAAAGCCCTTGCTCTGAAACAATCATACAAACCAGGTGCTGCTCGGAAATGGCCATCTTTGCTCAGCATCAGGTGCACAGCAGCAAGAAACTTGGCTGTGAACTATGACCTTATTTTAATGACAAAATGTCTAAGAATACTGCTAATTTACATTTTTATTTAATTTATACATGTGCAATGAATGTAAGCCTGCTAACTGTGTGTGGTTCAAATGATAGAATATGTAAACTTTGTTTATATATAATTAAATAATAATAATTAAAAGCCTGCGTGTAAGGCTTTTATTTTGAGGACGACGTCACAAGCTCAGATTTAGTTTAAATCTATACTGGGTTTACTCCCATCATATCTCCAGAATTATATTTGTAAAAAGCCTGTTCTTAACTATGGTCTTCGCTCACAGGATATTTATTTACTCTTTGTCCCTAAAGTGCGGACTGAGATGGGAAAAAAGGCTTTTAAGTACGCAGCACCTTTTGCTTGGATTAATCTGCAAACACAGTTGCAGTTCAAAGACTTGATTTCACTACAAGCTTTTAAAAAGTTTTAGAAGTTGAAACAGGTTTGTAGATGTTTTGAATAGATGTCAGTGTGATTCATGTTAACTGTAAATTGTTTTTTGTTTGTTGTCTGTTGGACTCATGTGACTTGTGTACTGCCTAATCTTGGCCAGGACGCTCTTGTAAAAGAGATTTTTAATCTCAATGTGTCTTTCCTGGTAAAATAAAGGTTATAATAATAATAATAATAATAATAATAATAATAATAATAATAGTTGACTAATTAGAGGAAAGTGGGCATTTCAGCACCACCTACATGTGTAAAATGAATATTAAAGTCGTTTATCCGTTTTCCTACTTTAAACCAAAAAACGAAAATCCAGCCAAAATGTCGTTTTTTCGTTTTCTTGTGAGCAAAAGAAAAATGGAAAAACGGCCATTTTTTTCCTTTCCTTTATTCCGTTTAAAAATGGAAAACAAATGAACAAAACGTACACAGTCCATTCTGCTGTGACGACCCCCAATTAATAAAGGGACTAAGCCAAAAAAAATGAATGAATGAATCAGCGTTTCCATTTAATGACTTAAAAAGAACAAAATCGTCACTTCCTGATTAACTGGCGCCAAATCTCAACAGTAAAAACAGAATTTACTGCGGTAGGAGAAGCTACATGAATCTTTTCTGTGTTTAATAAATGACTTTCACCTCAGAGGACAATGTCAGCACACAATGAACATGTGGTGAAGATTTAGCGCATGTTTTTTTATGCCTATATTTCAAAAGTTATGTGCATCATGATGTTTCCATCAACTGTTTTTTAGCCTATCCAATATGCACATAAAAATAGGTGGCTGAATATATAAGGCTAAGTGAGAAATACTGCTTCATTTAAAAAAAAAAAGAAAAGGAGACCGACAGAAACTCAAAACAGAGTTAAGAGAATAAAACCTGCTGACCAGGTTAGGTTCACAGAGTATGTTACCAAGTTACCTTTCTTTCAGAAACAGGCTTGACTTACCCTGCTTTCTCGAATTTCACAAACTTGCCATTTTGAAACGCAAATACCAGAGTTTCTCTCATTTCAGGGTTAAAATGCTCTGAGTTTTCACTCAACCTCCTTTCTGAAATGGGGCCTTGATCTTATATGCTATTGTTTTAAAGCTTCAGTTGCCTATTGGAAAAATGACTAGGACTAATAAACGGCTACTTTCTCCACAAACAAATGTGTTCATGTCTATACATACAAAGAAAAATGATTAAATTAGAAAATATGACTTTGCAACAGGGGCGAAGCAGAGGCACAGTAGGTAGTGCTGTCGCCTCACCGCAAGAAGGTCGCTGGTTCGAGCCTCGGCTCAGTTAGCGTTTCTGTGTGGAGTTTGCATGTTCTCCCTGCATTGGCAAGGGTTTCCTCCGGGTGCTCCGGTTTCCCCCACAGTCCAAAGACATGCGGTACAGGTGAATTGGGTAGGCTAAATTGTCCGTAGTATATGAGTGTGTGTGTGATTGAGTGTGTGGATGTTTGCCAGGGATGGGTTGCGGCTGGAAGGGCATCCGCTACGTAAAAACTTGCTGGATAAGTTGGCGGTTCATTCCGCTGTGGCGACTCCGGATTAATAAAGGGACTTAGCCGAAAAGAAAATGAATGAATGACTTTGCAACATCAAGCAGCATTAAACATGGACCATGTGATGGCCAGTGTGGTGTATGTTTTTTTTATTTAGTTTTGTTTTGAGTTTAAGTTACCATGCTGCAGTGCCGATGAGGAACGGAGTTTCTGGGTGTGGTCCGACAAACTAAAGGGCCGACGTGCCGCCAAGTGGCACCTATTGGTTCCGCTAGCCGATACCATTGGCTTAAGGGCTTGGAGGGAGAGCTGATCTTTAGTTTAAGTTCATTAATGATTTGCAGTGTTTGTTCAGATTTATATTTAGTTTTTCATTTAGAATTTATTTAACTAATATTTAGATTTGTATTTAGATATTTGACTTAGTTTATTGTTGTTGTAAATTGTCTGTTTTTGTCTCCCCCTTCTTGTTTACTGTGGACTAGTCCCTCTGGTATAAATGTGGTCAGTCTTGTCATTTCAAGGAGTTCTGTTTTTGATTTATTCATGATTAGTTTGGTTTGAACTCAGTTTTGTTTTCTTTGTTTAGTTTATTGATTTTTCAATTGATTTAATTGTTTCATTTATTTATTTTTTGAGTTTTTGAGAAATTTTTTGACTTTATTAAAAATAATTATTTTGGAAATCTACTTTTTGTATGCCCCTTACTATATGTGCTGGCTCACAGACCAGTATAAGATTCTGACGGTATGATAACCTTGACTAAAAATATCATGATTTCTCAGTACTGTGATTACCATTTATAAATATATTCTTTTTAAATGTCTGGTTAAAAAACCTAAACTTTTTTTTCCCCTTTGAACACAACATATTTTCACTTGAGAAACTTTGAAAGTATTTTGGAGCTGTAAACATGTCAGGCTAAATAATTCAAATGATTTTTTTTTTACTATTTAAAACAACATCTTTGGATATATTTTCTCCTGGAGACACTGTTGTCCTGAAAATCTTCAAACAAAATGTAAAAAACGTAGGGATGGTACAGCAAAAATATTGTTTTTAAAACTTTTTTTTAAACCAAATCTCTGCATATCATCAGCATGCTGTAATCCATTTCTTAAACAGCAAAAGTCATTTTAGACTAGTTTGTTGGCCAGTTGTAGTCAGTGCAATGCTAAACGTTATTGTTCAACTATAAATTGTTAGTTTTGCTTCATGTCGTCCCTCAACAACATCATATAGTTTAGAATACTGTACAATGTTTTATAACAGTTAATTATTTTAGTGTCCATTTCATTCAGCATATTTAATATTGGGGGCATCCAAGCTTTCTGACATAAAGAAATTTTTCAAATGGCCCAAATGGAAAAGATTTTAATTTGCCCTATAAAAAAATATATTTTTATTTAATAATGCAATAATAAATGAATAATGAAAAATAAAATACAATATTTTAGATATTTCTTAACAAAAGCTCTAGTTGTATTGTTTTGTAATTGTTTTTAAAATAACCTTTAAAAAAATTGTAAAAAAATTAACAAATATTTTGAAAAGTTTTAAAAACTATAATAAAATAAATCTATGCAAGTCGATATCCTCAGCAGTAAATACATGGAGCTTGTTTAAACAAAAAGTTATTGTGATATTTAATTAATTAAACTATTATGATAAATAGAGTTAAAATGACTTTTTTGACTAAAAAGTTTTATTGAGATGGATTGTTGGTGATTGTATATGTTTTGGACAGGCTGAGTAGCAAAACATGAATAGAGGAAAATGTAGACTTGTTAAAATAAATAAAAATAAAGACCTACAACACAATACTTTAGTAAATGTAAGACTTTTTAAGGCCTAAATTTTTTATTTTGGAATTTAAGACATTTTAAGACCCCACAGAAATCCTGTTTAAACACAATAGCCCTGGTAATTAGGTATTGTAATAATGATGTAGTTCTAACAGTTTAAACCCATAAAGAAGTTGATGAAAAAAGGGAATTGTGATCAATGTGACATGCAAATGGAAAGTACTAAACCAACACTATCACTGTAATAGCAGATATCTTCTATGAGAATACTGTAGGTCAAATATCGACAGCTCAGTTATTCATTCATTCATTCATTCATTCATTCATTTTCTTGTCAGCTCAGTCCCTTTATTATTCCAGATGCCCTTCCAGCCGCAACCTATCTCTAGGAAACATCCACACACACATACACTACGGACAATTTAGCCTACCCAATACACCTTTACCACATGTATTTGGACTGCAGGGGAAACCGGAGCACCCGGTACAGATAGCATAATGTGAGTAGGCCCTTAGCCTACCCAATTCACCTGTACCGCATGTCTTTGAACTGTGGGGAAACCGGAGCACCCGGAGGAAACCCACACGAAGGCAGGGAGAACATGCAAACTCCACACAGAAACGCCAGCTGAGCTGAGGTTTGAACCAGCGACCTTCTTGCTGTGAGGCGACAGCACTACCTACTGCGCCACTGCCTCGCCCTCATCTCAGTTAAATGTGCATTTAGGACCACCAGGCAGAAAACTCGAGGCTGCAAGATGGATTCAATTATAGAGGTAAAGTAGGTTTTATATTCGCACATTCAAACTTTCCCCTTAATAATCTAATTTCATAAAATTATTTTTGCAAACTATAAATAGCGAAATCAAATTAGCCGTCAATGGCTATCTAAGTACAACATTGTTCACAGTCAAATGCTGTGATTTCAAGTCATACTTGCATGCTATTTCCGATCAAATATTCAAAGTAACATGGTAAATAATATAGAGACTTCTAAATGAACGAATGTGTAAAACCAACTTTACCTCTATATGACTGAGTTGGACTTTGAGAATGAAAACTAACCTGTTTGTTCCTGCAGATCTTCATGTTTGACAGAGAATGTCTCTTCGATCTTCACATCTTCACTCTCCTCTTTAATAAACGCCATCTTTATACCAGTGTGGAGATCAGTCACTTCAGCAGGAGTTTTCCTCTGTGTTTGGACACTTTATTCTGTTTAAAACGAATAAAACAATAAAAATGTCCTGTTTAAAAATAGAGGTAAAGTTGGTTTTATAATTACACATTCAGACTTTCCCCTTAATAATATAATTTCATAAAAGTATTATTTGCAAAATCTAAATAGTGAAATCATATAAGCAGCTAATGACTATCAAAGTACAACATTGTTCACAGTCAAATAAACAGTGCTAATGTTGTTTTCAAGTCATACTTGCATGCTAATTCCACTCGAATATTCAAAGTAACATGTTAAACAATATATACACTGCTAAATGAACGAATGTGTGAATATAAAACCAACTTTACCTCTATTGTTTAAAATAGATAAAACAATGAACAGAAACAAAATAACTTCTCTTCAACACTTGCTTCAACAATTTCTTTATATGAGAGTAATAAACAAAACGTTTCTTTAAAACACTTATTACACACTTTTCTGTTACTTTATTCAAACAATAGCCCTCGGTTACTAAGAATAAAAATAGAGGTAAAGTTGGTTTTATATTCGCACATTCGTTCATTTAGCAGTCTATATATTGTTTACCATGTTACTTTGAATATTCGATCGGAATTAGTATGCAAGCATGACTTGATAACAGCATTAACATTGTTTATTTGACTCTGAACAATGTTGTACTTTTGATAGTCATTGGCTGCTAATATGATTTCACTGTTTAGAGTTTGCAAATAATACTTTTATGAAATTATATTATTAAGGAGAAAGTCTGAATGTGCGAATATAAAACCAACTTTACCTCTATAGAATAAAATAGTACTACGTTGAATAAAGGATTAAAATATTTCCAACAGTAGGAACATAATTTAGCATCGTATAAAAAACTAAAACCTTCGAACTTTAACTTTAAATGGGTTTATATCTGTGTAAACATTTTACAACAAACCTTTCTCCAGTTGAATCACAGCGCTGAAGCGGCGCCGCCTGATGACGTCACACACCAAAATAAAAGTCTTTTCTTGTTTAGCTTTCTTGCCACTTACTTTTGCAGTCATGACTTATTGATACATGTCTCCCATGTTTTTCACTTTACACTATATCTGCTTTCTCTCACACAAACCTTAAATCTAAACATTTTCTTAACTTTTTTAATCCACTTATGATGACTTGTATGTCTGCAACACATTACTTCCTATTAATATCTGAGTTTTCCCAGAGATGGGTTACGGCTGGAAGGGCATCCGCTGTGTAAAAACTTGCTGGATAAGTTGGCGGTTCATTCCGCTGTGGCGACCCCAGATTAATAAAGGAACTAAGCTGTCAAAAAAATGAATAAATAATATCTGAGTCCAAATCTCATCCTTATAATTATAACCTCTTCTTTTCTATTTCTACAACTTCATAGGCCTATATAGAATTTCCTTTTTTCCACATGAATTGTCGTCTCTTGTTATCTGTGTTCCACGTTTCCTGCCATTCTTTAGCAATATATGCAGTAATAATATTTAATTTACCTTTACTTACAGAAGCATTAAAGGGGCAGTTCACATAAAAATTACAATTTTGTCATTTACTCATCCTCTACTTGAGCCAAACCTGTTTGAGTTTCGTCTGCTGAATGAAAATGAAGAGAATACGGAGGCAAAAACAGACATGGTTCATCTGTTCTCATTTTGGACCTGGCTGCTTTTTTCAACATTTTCTTGCACACAAAATGTTCTTGGAACTCGATTACAATTGAACCACTAAAGTCATATGTCACATGTTTTAAAAATGTTTTTGGTTCCTTTTCTGGACTTTGAGCATCTCGGGACTTTTGCTGTCTATGACAGATGAAGGAGCTCTCTGACTTCATCTAAAGTGTCTTCATTTGAGTTCTGAAGATGAGCATAGTTCTCAGGGGATTAAACAACAGGTAGAGGGACAATCGTTCTTGAGTGCTTAGTGTACACTGTAACACACGCCTCCCATCAGTGCTGATATACAGCCTACAGCCACATTGCACTGCTTTTTAAAAATGTATTTATTCATTTTTTATTGCAATAACAACTGGCCATTACAACAAATAGAAATACAAAAACAGATAGAAGGCAACATCGCACTGCTACTCGTGTGATATTACTCATGTATTCATTTATTTTTATTATTTTTATCAATCAGGAGTCACCATAGTGGAATGGACCGCCAACTTATGCAGCACATGCTTGACACAGCGAATGCTCTTCAAGCTGCTACCCATTACTGGGAAACATGCATACACACTCATTCACACTGCATGCATACCGCATGTCTATGGACTTCGGGGAAACCAGAGTATCCGAAGGAAACTCACACAAACACGGGAAGAACATGCAAACTCCACACAGAAATGCCAACTGACCCAGCTGAGGCTTGAACATGCGACCTTCTTGCTGTGAGGCAATCGAGCTACCCACTGCACTTACATGTGTAATTATTTGAGGTAAACTGGTATTAGTGAAGAACTATGCTTACAAATGGTTGTAATTTTTAAAACAGGTCAAAAGGCACCATTCAGATGTAGCGATCTGGAGAATCAAGCATGTATTGATATAGACACTATGCTTATATGTCTTAAGAGATGTTAGGCAGGTCCTGTTCATGTAATATGTTCATGTAATAGTCTATCAAGTTGGTATTGGCATGAACAGCTATACATGTTAACGGGTTTCTTATATGTAAAATGGTCCTATTCAGTTAATGGTCAGGCAGCTATTACTAAAGATGAATGCACACAATGATGAGCCATTTATTTAAATGAATATGTGACACAGATATTTAAAATTCATTGTTGCAAACAGGTTACAGGAGTAAGTGCAGTTGTTGTTGTATGTCATGTTCACCACTGTAATTACACCATAGTGAAAAAAGAAGTCTGAGAAGTGTTGTAATTGGTGTAGGTGGAGCAAGTTAATCACATTAAAAGTTCTACATTGTGTAGATATGAAAGTGAACTCTTGTCATTGAATTATTCTGTATAAACTGCCTATACAATAATTTAACTTGAGATGTAATTATTTTCTGATTATAAATATTTAGATGCATCACAGTATCTGATAGCTTTACTGTGTTAAAAGGAAAAAGTTTTGTCACATGGTATCTTATATATGCTTTTGTGAATGTCTATGCATATTTGTGTGCACAAACACAAGTAATAAATAAAGGGAAAAACATCTTTAATACATACCAGGTGAATAAGAGGCAAAAAAAGAAAAAAATTGGCACAGAAACAAGTTACATTTTAATAGTTAAAATCTAGAGACATTTTTGAAAGGAAATAATTGATCTGTTAAGAGTGTGTTGACTATTACAAAAGTCAGTAATGAGCTGCATGTGCTTTAAGAGAAATAAAGGACTCTAAACTCACATAAAGAACAAGTTCAGTGATAAATAAATAACTAAAACACTGCTAATAGTTAGCTCATGTCAATATATTGACTAAACTTAACATGAATAAAACTTCACTGTGAAGTTTAGAAATTGTTTCTTTCAACGAAGGATAATATATCACAGTTTAATAGTATAAATCTTCTATAACTATTATATAAGTGAATATAGTTGTGTGTATTGATAAATCGGTATGGACTGAGTCTTCAATGCTCATTTGCATCTTTAAACAAATATTCAGCCAAGAGACTCTGAGAAGCTTCTGCAAAAACAACACACAACTCTTGCATTACCTTTTAACCAGGCTTGGGAAAAAATAAATTGAAATGTGTTACATATCATAAGTGTATCGACATTAACTACAAAATGCAGCAGCCAAAATAAAAAAAAGCTTTCATCAAAAGTCCTATAAAACAACAGCAACAAAACAAATGAAGATGGCTAAAGTCAACTTATTTTCCCAATACAACATTATTTCTCTGTAAAACTGGTTTGTAAAGCTGCTGAACTTCCCATCCTCTACAGTAATGTGTCTTGAGTCTTCACTGCTCTCCACTGCTCATTTGCATCTTTATACTAGCATTAATGGGGGCCAATTGAGTCTTATCCAATCACATTCCAGATCCAGTAGCTCAGCAGGGTTGTATCTATATATTCTGGGTTCCTAAAAGAATCTTCATTGGCTTATTTTTCTATAAGAAAACAACTTTGGAGGACAAACTACAATTTTAGATTCCTACATTGGGATTATTACCAACAACAACCTACAAAGAAAAACCCACTGAGGCAATTTCTCATCCAACTTCTTCATTGAAGACTGAAAAGGTAAGTTGCACATTCTGAATTTACACTAATATCTGAATGCTAACATTATAAAATGTAAATAGGTGTGGATGCAGGAACATTAATGTTGTATTAAGTTCTTCAGTCATTTTAAAAAGTTTCTTTACAACTGTTTAGTTTTTTTGTTTGTTTGTTTGTTTATTTGGTTATAAATATTGTTTTTATCCTGACAAATGGACTGTAGCCCAAATAAGTTTCAACCTATTACATATATAGGTTGGAACCTGGCAGGTAATTTTGGAGAATTTGATGTTTCCCCATTCAAACATACAAAGAGGTGGTAACATCAGTGAATGCAAGTGAATGTGGGTTAAAGCTATGGATGAAGAAATGCAATCATTTAAAGAAAATGCAACCTTTTACCAACCTATCTGAAGGCAAAGATCTAGTGGGGGTAAATGGGTTTATTCAATGAACATAAATAATGGTCTTACAAGTACAAAACAGAAAGCAGATAAAGTATAAAGTGGAAAACGAGGGAGATATGTATCAATAAGTCACGAAAACGAATAAATGGGGGGGGGGGGGGGGGTGGGAGACTTTTATTGTGGCATGGTGGTGTGACGTCATAAGGCAGCGCCGCTCCCACACTGTGATTCTACTGGAGAAAGGTTTGTTTTAAAGCTTGTACACAGATATAAACCAACTGATTAAAAGTTCAGTGTGTTCGTTTAATACTAGATGTACCTGCTGTTGACAATATTATTTTAACCGTTAATACGAAGAAGTATTATTTTACTCACAGTAAGGTCTATTGTTTGAATAAGATAGGATAAACTTTATTTGTTTCCAAGAGGAAATTCTTGTCTTGTGCAAATAAGTGCTACAGCGTTGCTGTAAGCAGACAATTAAATAAATAAAACAAAGAAAATAATTAACAACATTTGTTAAAGTTTGAATACAGCAACAGTAAAGTGTGTAATAAGTGTTTTAGTAAAATTTATTAAATAGCATAATGTCATTCTATTCAAAGTATACATCACTATATATAAGAAATGGAGTACTAGTCTTAATCGGCTCATTTGTGTCTATTGTTTCTTGCTCAGACTTATCTGATTTCTGTTTGTTAATGACTCTCATATAAAGAAACTGTTGAAGCAAGTGTTGAAGAGAAGTTATTTTGTTTCTGTTTATTGTTTTATTTATTTTAAACGGGACATTTTTATTGTTTTGTTCATTTTAAACAGGATAAAGTGTCCAAACACAGAGAAAAACTCCTGCTGAAGCGACTGATCTCCACACTGTTATAAAGATGGCGTTTATTAAAGAGGAGAGTGAAGATGTGAGGATTGAAGAAACATTCACAGTCAAACAGGAAGATCTGCAGGAACAAACAGGTTGGTTTTCATTCTCAAAGACCAACTCAGTCATTTGATCCTTATTCAGATATATTTTAATAATAAGAATATTAAATTAAATCCATCTTGCAGCCCTGAGTGTGCTGCCTAGTTCTCCTAAATGCACATAAGCACTCATTGAAAGACAGGAATGAGTTTCTTTCGTCACTTGTTCTCATGTCTTTTTTCATTATTTTATGTATTATTAGTCTCCCATTTTCTCTACCTTTTTAAGGTTATTGCTTTTCTTGTTCTTCTACTGTTTGTGAAGTGTCCTTGAGAACTGGCGCTATATAAAATAAATAAAAACAATAAATGAAAAAAGTTTAACTGAGATGACGATATTTGACCTACAGTATTCTCATAGAAGATATCTGCTATTACGGTGATGGTGTTGGCTTAGTACTTTTAATTTGCATATGTCACATTGATCACAATTCCCTTATTTTTCCCAAATCTATATTTTAGGCCAAAAAAATCTTAAATTTACTGAAATATTGTGTTGTAGGTCTTAAAATCTTTTTACAGAAGCCTTAATTTTCCTTTGTGCATGTTCTGCTACCCAATCTGGTTAAAACTCATACAATCACCAACAATTCATTTGAATAAAACTTTTTCTTTTGAATAAAACTTTTATTAAAAACTTTTACTAAGAAATATATAAAATACTGTATTTTTTATATTAATTTATTATTTTATTATTAAATGTATTTATTTATTTTTAATAATATTAAATAATATAATTATATAATATATTATTAAATAATATAATAACTATTAAATAATATAATTATATACAGGGCAAATAAAACTCTTTTCCATCTGGGGTATTTGAAAAATTCCTTAGCCTTTTAGCCCTTCATAAGTCAAAAATTTAACCCTGGTTCAAAGTATGTCAGAAATTGTGGATGCCCTAACTTTAAATATGCTGGATACAATGGACACAAAAAAATGAATTATTATAAAACATTGTACAGTTTTCTAAACTCAATGATGTTGCTGTGGGACGAAGTGAGGCAAAACAAACAAATTATAGTGGAACAATACCGTTTAGCATTGCACTGACTACAACTGGCCAACAAACTAGTTTAAAAATGTATTTTGCTGATTAAGAAATGGAGTACAGCATGCTGATGATATGCAAAAATTTGAGTGTGAAGTTTGTCAGTATTGATCATTCTTCACGTACCAGCAGGCGCTGCCATTGGAATCTTTTTGCTAGAGACTTTTTTTTAAAGAATGAATTTTTAGATCCTAAAAATAGTGTAAAGTCCCGTGCACATGAGACTTTTTTTTTATAGTCATGAACACACTAGTTTGTAGAGTAGTGTGGCCGTTTTCTGCTATTTATTATTCATGGTCAATTCTCCAAAAGGCAACTGAATTGAAAGTTCCAAAATGATAGCATGAGATCTGGGGTCCGTTCTTCATACGTGGATTACTCAATTAGCTGGATTTGGTTATTTTTGGCTTTGGTTTTGGTTATCAATGATTGTTTCAATCTTTAAAACTCATCTGAGACTTGTCATGGCAACAGTTCTGGTAGCTCAAACCTACCTGGGATTAGAAAAAAATATATACTAATAAAACTTATGCAATCTGCTCTCCAAAATTAAAGTAGAAAGACTGCCACCTAAGGGTTCAAATAGATTTTTTTAAAATATAATCTTTGTAGATACAAACGTGTACATGCACAATATTTGACTTTTTTTTTAAAAAGGGGTAATAATTTATGCAGTCATGCACGTGTTTTGACCACTAATATGCCGGTGATTGACACCATTACCGATATGAAAATGCTTTTTTCATGCAAAATTAATTTATACAGTTATTCTTTACGCTGATTAAAAAAAATAAGTAGGCATAGGCTACTATAATTAATAAAGTTTTCTCTAAATGTAGACCTAAATACATTGATATGCATTGAAATACATGATGAATACTCTTGACTCATAAAAGCCTGCAGCTTATAACAAATGTGTAAAGTTATTGCATGTCATGTTTAACAAACCATTTACTGCTAATTTTATGTAATTTTGCTCACTTGGATAATTGAATATTAATCAGATGATGTCATTACGCTGCTGTGCCATCAGCCAATCGTTACTTTGTTGATCATGATTTCGAGGATCGATAGATCTGTCCTTCTCAACACATGCAGCCATCTCAGATCAGTTCATACAGACATTTTAACCTGATTCACAAACTTGTTTACAGAACCAAATTAGCCAGAGATCAGTTATCAAGATTAAAAGATCCAGGATCTGCCAAATTATCTAAGATTATTTAAGTGCGGTACGAAGAACAGACCCCAGGTCACCGCTACGAATGACAATTTTTGTATGTCACTGTACATGTCCATGTACTCCTGTTATCCTGAGAGCTGATGCTGAGTATTCTTAGGCATTTTCTTACTTGAAATTGTTAACCCTGGGTCATTCTAACCCTAGTTAAACAATCCTGGGTTGTCTGTAGTCACCATCCACACTGCTCATGCTATACCTGGGTGTTAATTACCAGACGTTTCATATTCGCAAATCCCCGGGTTAAAATTATTATTTGTATATTTCCGTTGTCACTGTCCCTGATTGGACAAACATAAGGTCACCTTTTTAGATGTCATTTCTGCATCTTGTCGGGTATATAAAATGTAATAACGTAGGTCTTCAACTAAGCATCAGGAACTTGCACAAAGCCAAGAAAACAAAGACAAGTACAAGTGAAGTTTGTTTATAAACTTATTTCACGTGCTTATGATTGCTTGCGGTTGATCTCGCATTATTTAATTTAGGATTCATCAATCAGACGATTCCTAAACCACATAAATACCCTAAATTCCATATCACAGCCATCTTCGTTTAGAAAAATCCCCCCTTCCACCCCTACTCCTTCTCCTTTTCTAGGTCGGTGGCACAAAAGCCCAGAGGTTAGCACTGTTGCCTCATAGCAAGAAGGTTACTAGTCGTTACCAAGCCAGCTGACGTTTCTGTGCAGAGTTTACACATTCTCCTGGTGCTCACGTGGGTTTCTTCCAGGTTCCCCGGTTTCCTTTCACTGTCAAAAAACATGCAACTTAAGTTAATTGACTAATCCAAATCGGCACCATAGACATGCTCTTAGTAAGTAATTATCTTACTAAGAGCAATCACTTTCTGTTTATTAGCTACTACAGCAGACGAGTTCTCAAGATCTACCCGAGCTCAAACTTCCCTTTCGCCTTGCAAATGGGAGAGAGCCTCAGGCTCGAGGATCATTAAGTGTAAACACTTGAAATGAATGAAAACAAGTTGCAAAGTATGTCATCTTGCCATCTCCTCATCACTCCAGTTTACAGCAAACCTGACATTAATCATTTGCATATGTCCATTTATTAATTTTCCTTCGGCTTAGTCCCTTTATTCGTTAGGGGTCACCACAGCGGAATGACCAACCAACTTATCCAGCATTTATTTTAAACAGTGGATGCCCCTCCAGCGGCAACCCAGTACTGGGAAATATTTGTTATATAAGTTATATACAAGAATGCAAACTCACAAAAATAAGCGTAATTTATGCGTACTTGCCATGAACATGCAGGAATTGTCTCAATCGGGTCTTCCAAGCAAGTTACAAATGTTTAAATCCAGTGGAAAATGCACAACCCACAGCATGAGTAATCCAGAGCGAGTGCATTTGATCATTTACATTTAAAGCCACAGGCACAAATACAGCTTGGTTTTCCTCTGACCCCCAAAATTAAATCTTCTGTAAGGTATATGATCTGATTTTGAGCTGAAACCTCAGACACATTCTGGGAAGACTTATTTTACATCTTGTAAAAAAGGTTTTATAATAGGAATCCTTTAAAGGGATTGTTGATGCAGAAATTAAAATAGCCTTACTATTTATTGTCCCTCGTGTGGTTTTAAATCTTTACGAGTTTCTTGGTCCTGTTAAACACAAAAGAAGATCTTATGGAAAAAACTCTGGCTTTCTTTGTGTTCCAGAAGAAAGGAAATGTTTAAAACCACATGACACAGAGTAAATGGTAAGGTCATTTTTATTTGTGGGTGAAACATCCACTTCATGCTTGTCGCTTTGTGGCTTCATTCTAAAAGTTCATTTGTTTTTGTTTTTTAAGACCTGATGGTGCTGAAAGAAGAGACTCATCAATGGAATGAAATGGAAGAGAAACATCAAGACATAACGACTGATGAAAAACCCACACTGACTAAAAAGACTTCATCACACGGAAGACCTCGGAAATCCAAATCTATGTGTAATTTCAGCAGTAACCAGTGTAGAAAGAGTTTCAGTCAAAAGCCAAAGCTTGATGTTCACAATAGGGAGAAACTTTACACCTGCAAACAGTGTGGAAAGAGTTTTCCTAAAATTCATGGCTTTAAAGCCCACATGAGAATTCACATTGGAGTGAGGCCGTACAAATGCCAACAGTGTGGAAAGAGTTTTACGCAAAATAGCAACCTTGAAGTTCACATGAGAACTCACAATGAAGGAAGAATTTTTACTTGCACACAGTGTGGGAAAGGTTTTGCTAAAAAACACAACCTTAACATCCACATGAGGATTCACGCTGGAGAGAAACCTTACACATGCACAGAATGTGGTCAAAGTTTCCCACATAAAAGCACATTCAATAACCACAGGAGAATTCACACTGGAGAGAAACCTTACACATGCACAGAATGTGGTAAAAGCTTTACGCATAAAAACACACTCGATAACCATAAGAGAACTCACACTGGAGAGAAACCTTACAGATGCACTGATTGTGGTAAATGTTTCCCATATAAAACCACATTCAATAGCCACAGGAGAATTCACACTGGAGAGAAACCTTACAGATGCACAGAGTGTGGTAAAAGTTTCACACATAAAAGCACATTCAATAACCACAGGAGAAGTCACAATGGAGAGAAACCTTACACATGCACAGAATGTGGTAAAAGCTTTACGCATAAAAACACACTCGATAACCATAAGAGAACTCACACTGGAGAGAAACCTTACAGATGCACTGATTGTGGTAAATGTTTCCCATATAAAAGCACATTCAATAACCACATGAGAACTCACACTGGAGAGAAGCCGTTTGCATGTGCTCAGTGTGGAAAGAGCTTCAGAGCCAAAGCTAGCCTCATGAATCACATGAATGGTCACACTGGAACTATAGTGTTCACATGTGATCAGTGTGGAAAGAGTCTCACACACAAAGACTCCATTAAGAACCACATGAAGACTCATTTGGTAGAGCGTTTAAGATGCAGTGAGTGTGGAAAGGGCTTTAATTGTAAAAGAAGCCTCAACACTCACATGAAGCTTCACAATGGAGAGCAGAGTCCTCAACATTGAGGCCTTGCCCACACAAACACGGGTATATTCTAAACGGCAGCTTGTTCATGTAGTTTGGCTGTTCATTGACATGGTTTATTTATAAACTACTTTTGAGAGGATCATGTGCTATGATTGTCCACAGCTGGTCCTGCATTAGCTAACACACCAACCAGATGATTTCTAAACCACTATAAATAACCAAAGTTTCTTATCTTAGTTATTTTCCACCTATCCACACAAGTGGATAAGTTTATCTATCCACACAAGTCCCACAATGATAGTAACCTGTTCAGCAGAATATATTGACAGTTCTGATGTTGTTATTTTTTTAGAAAATACTTCCAAATCAGGAACACAGGCTCCTATTCTTGTAACCCCTTATCTGGGTCTTTAGATCCATCAGTATACATTTGTGTATTTTCCAGCTATAAGCTTATACACATTTGGCTTATAGTACCTGATTCCTCCCATTCATTTCTTTTGTCCAAGATCTCAAGATTGATTTCAACTTCAGGTATTATCCATAAGGGGACTTCACTCCATACTGGGCTTTTATTACCCACTATATTTAATACTTGGTGTTTTATTTTTATTTTTTTTTGCTATATTATGTATATTCCATCCAAATCCTCTTCCTCTATTATTAGTATACTCCCAACAATCTATTAAAGATTATTTTACAATGTTCTCTCCAGTATAGCTTTTAATAGATGACCAATACGCCAGCGCCAATTTCTCCCTACGCAGATATAATGGTAATTCATTTGTTTCCACAATCAAAGCATTAATCGGTGTTGATTTTACAGCTCCTATACACATTCGAAGTGCTCTATATTGAATCCTATATAGTCTTTTGAAAATGGTCTTTGATGCTGCCGCATATATCATACACCCAAAATTAAGTACCAATCTTAAAAGCCTTATACACTGTGAGCAATAATGATCTCTCTGCTCCCCATTCTTTGCCTGCTAATGCCCTCATTGCATTTAAAGTTTTCCTTCACTTCTTTTCCACTTTCTCAATATGATTTTTCCATGTGTACCTGCTAGATATTTAAATTCTTTAACCTCTCTCCGCCCCGGACAGAGCACCATGAGCGGGATATTTGCCTGAACGCTGATCAGCGAAAGCTGATTGGCTGCCTGTATGTGGCTTAGAGAAAGCTGATTGACTGCCTGTAGGCGCTCGGCGATAGCTGATTGGCTGCCTGTTCCTTAAACAGTCTCTTGACAACAGAGGGAAACATTTCTGGACAGAAGATTCATTTGTCTTCTTCAGTCTCTTCAGAGGAATATAACATTGTTTCTGTGCAATCCCTGATTGTATAATACCTTCAGTCAAGCCTGGCCCAGAAGTTTTTTTTTTTTTACATTATTTTATATTCGACTGCTCAAATCTTCTCAGTACATGTCAAACAAAGACATTCCCTCAATTACTAATAGATCTCGGATTTCTTTACCTGTATGCGTGAGTTTTTGGAATATATTTAAGTGACAGAATGCTAGAAGTTTTAAATACATTCCTCTTATAATAAAGTTGGTGAAGTCTCTACTAATAACGGTTCTCCACTAAATCACAAACTTGCTCAGCCTAATAATAATATTTCCCCAACTGCTCTTTTCTGTATTCAGTCTGAATCCACTGCCATGAAGTATACTTATGAAGTGTTTTGCATTGACTGTACCAGTTCTCCTAAAAATGCTTTTATCCAAACTTTTGTATCCTTTAAAATTGTATTTTTAGTTAGTCTTTGAAACTAGCCTTCTTACTATACATGCATTTATAGCGTCTTTCTACATTTGGCATCCAGAGATTTTGATATGTATGTAAACTCTATCAATTAATCAAAAACATCAGAATGTTATTTCGCATTATGTTCATATAGGACTGCTTCAATCTTGTGGGACATCAAAGGCACTTTATAGTGATAATGACCCAGTTAGTGAAACTAAAACATGTAGTAGTAATGGGTACTTTTTACTTAAAGGGCACCTATTTTACCCCTTTTCAAGATTTAAGATGAGTCTTTTGTGTTTCCAGAATGTGTCTGTAAAGTTTTAGCTCAAAACACTCATCAGATTATTTGTTATACATTTTAGAATTTTGGGATTTTCTGCTTTAAACACTTAGTCTTAGTTTATTATATAAATTTTAAAATTGTGTTCAAATGTTCATATTAAAAGTTTTGATCAACTTCAAATACTGAATGTCTTTGTATGTGAGAGAGATAGCAGATGTTGTGTGAAGTGGAAAACGAAGGAGAAATGTCTCATGTCATGACTGCAAATGTGAGTAGCAAAAAAACTAAACAAAAAAAGACTTTGCCAACAGATTAAAAACAAATCTTGATTCTATTATTTCTGAAACTCAGTCTGGGTTTATAAAAGGCCGCCATGTTTCTAATAACATAAGATTAGTTTTGGATTTGCTCGATTATGCTGATTCTATTCATTCAGATGGTCTCATTCTTTTTCTTGATTTTTATAAAGCCTTTGATACGGTTGAGCACGTTTCTGTTTAAAGCATTGAGGTTATTTGGATTTGGGGAAACTTTTGTTAACACTATGGCTTTGTTTTATAAAGGAATCAATAGTTAAGTGATTGTTAATTTTAATACTTCTTGTCACCGTACCTTGTGTTCTCACTCTCTCCAGTTCAATGTTACAGATTACCTTCAGTCACCTGCTTTTCTAGTATTCACAAGTCATCGGAGTAATTCGCTCCACCTGTTTCTCATCCCTTTGTTCCTATTTATAGCACGTCATTTCCCTTCATGTTTGTCAGTCTGTTTTCGTTGGTGTGTGTGTATAACGGTCTGTTACTCACCCCATATTTGTGTCCAGGGCTGCCAGTGAACGAGTCTCCCGTTTGTTTCTGGACTGTTTTTCCACGGCACTCCCCCGGCACTCACCCGATTGGGTTTTTTGTTCCTTTGCAAAGACTTTCTCCTTAATAAACACTTTGTATTCTGCACTTGAGTTCACTCCTTCTTCTACCCGTGACACTTCTAATGGATTTGATATTTTGTGTGGTATTAGGCAGGACTGTCCAATCTCTTCCTTTTTATTTTTATTAGTTACAGAGTTTCTATCCTTAAGCATTGTGCAAAATCAAGATTTGTAAGAAATTTCTGTTTTTGAGAGGAAGATTAAGATTTCACAATTGGCAGATGACACCACTTTATTTCTAAAAGATGACTCAAACGTATCAAAGGCTTTAAATTTAATTTCTGACATCTCAAGTGTTTCTGGTCTAAAGCTGAATATCTCCAAATGTGAGATAATGCCTGTTCATAATTTGAATTATGAATATATAGAAGATATTCCTGATAAATCCACAATTAAATATTTATGTGTTTTTGTTATTAAAAATCTTTTAGTGAGACAGCACTTGAATTTTTGTGTCTAGGATCAGCAAAATTAAAAATATTCTTAATTGCTGGCTACAATGGTACCTGTCATTATATGGAAGAGTTCAAGGCAGAGGGTCTTTCTCATTTTGTATATCCGACTTTATCTTTATTTGTTGAAAACAAAGTGGGCAAATAAATTAACACTGTTTTCCTAAAATTTATCTGGAAGAACAAACCTCATAAATTGAAAAAGGAAGTTAATTCTAATAGTAAAGCAGAGGGAGTGTAAATTTGTTAGATTTTTCTGACACCATAAACATTTTTAAATTAATTGGATTAAGAGATGCCTAACCAATCCAATTTCTATTTGTTTTTTTTATTCCCAACAATTTTTTTGACAAAATCTGTAGTCTTTTGTTTCTTCTTAAATGTCTTCCCTACAAGCTATCTTTAGCTTTGTCTAAATTCCACCAGCAATGTCTGCTTGTTTGGAAGCTTGGTTATGTTCACAATTTTTCTCCCTACCGATTATTCTTATGGAATAACCGAGATATTACAAACAAAAACAAATAATTATTTTTCCAAAGTTGGTTTAAAAATAATATTAATTGGATCCTTTGGTAGGTTATAAATGGTTCACGAAAGAATGTTTCCTGCATCATCAAACAAGCACTTTTTTCCAACTTCTCCTAATGAATTTAATAAAGTTGTTAAGGCAATATATGCAGGAAGGTGGCTCTCCAGGAACAGGGTTGGCCACCCCTGCACTACTACATATGTTTTTTGATTGTCCAATATCCAAGCAATTTTGGTTACTTCTAAATTCTCATATATCTGCTTCTGCCAATGCTGTGAATTGCTTTAATCTAAAAGACAATTTTTATTATAATAACCCAAAAGCTAAATATCTGGAACGCATCATACATTTTTTTTTATCTTATATGGCAAATTTTACATTCACAAACAAAAATTCACAAATAATTACCCATCCTTTGTTCATTTTTAGAATAGAATTTATTTCCCTCCTAAAATCACTTTATCTTATTAAGAATTAAAAAAATCTAAGATTCCTGAAATATTATGCAGATGTATTTAAAGAAGATTTTCGATTTTAGTTCCTTTCCTTACAGTTATTTGTTAATGTGTCATTCTAATTTCATTTATTTGTTTAATTTAGTAATTTTATTATTATTATTATTAATAATAATAATACTTTAATTGTATTAATATTTTTCCCTTTCTTTCTAATGGTATTATTTGTATTTGTATGTGGTTTTAGATATTTTTTCTTATGACTATGTAAATTATTGCACTTTTTAAAGATCTGTGTGACTTTGTTATGATGTTCTTGTATTGTCAGTTCAAGCATTAATTGAAAAAAAGTTATTCAACTGGAGAAAGGTTTGTTTTAAAGCTTTTACACAGATATAAAGCGATTGATTAAAGTTTCAGGTTTTTCATCCAATACTAAATGATGTACCTGCTGTTGAAAATATTATTTTAAACTTTTATACAACTTAAAACTATTTTACTCAAAGTAAAGAGGACTATTGAACAACATGCAGGTATTAAGTGTCTTACTGAAGGTTTAATTTATTAAATAGCAAAATTTCACTTCATTCTAAGTTTACATCACCATATTTAAGAAATGGAGTACTAGTTTTAATCAGCTCATTTGTGGCTGTTGTTTCTTGCTCGGACTTACCGGATTTATTTTTGTTAATTACTCTCATATAAAGAAACTGTTGAAGAGAAGTAATTTTGTTTCTATTCATAGTTTAATTTATTTTAAACTGAACATTTTTATTGCTTTGTTGATTTTTAACAGGATAAAATGCCCAAACGCAGAGAAAAACTATATATAATAAGTCATGACTCATGACTAAGAGTAAGTGGCAAAAAAGGTACAAAAAAAGACTTTTATTTTGGCATGACTTGTGACGTCATAGGCCTGCGCCGCTCCCGCGCTGTGATTCAACTGGAAAAAGGTTTGTTTTAAAGCGTTTACCCTTATATAAAGCGATTGATTAAAGTTTCAGTGTTTTCATTCAGTGCTAACTTATGTACCTGTTGACAATATTATTTTAACCCTTATACAACGTAGTATTATTTACTAAAACTCACAATAATGAGGTCTATTGTTTTTAATAAAGATAGGATAAACTTTTTGTTCCCGAGAGGAAATTTATCTTGTGCAAAAAAGTGCTATAAACAGACAATAAGATGAATAAAACAAACAAAACAATTAAGAACATACTTGAATAAAGTAAAAGTGTGTAACAAGTGTTTTAATGAAAGTTTAATTGATTAAATAGCATAATGTCATTCTATTTGAAGTATACATCACTATATATAAGAAATCGAGTACTAGTTGTAATCAGCTGATTTGTGGCTATTGTTTCTTGATCCAACTTATCTGATTTCTGTTTGTTAATGACTCTCATATAAAGAAACTGTTGAAGCAAGTGTTGAAGAGAAGTTATTTTGTTTATGTTCATTGTTTTGTTTATTTTAAACAGGATAAAGTGTCCAAACACAGAGAAAAAGCGACTGATCTCCACACTGTTATAAAGATGGCGTTTATTAAAGAGGAGAGTGAAGATGTGAAGATTGAAGAAACATTCACAGTCAAACAGGAAGATCTGCAGGAACAAACAGGTTAATTTTCATTTTCAAAGACCAACTCAGTCATTTGTTCCTCATTCAGATATTTTAATAATAAGAATACTAAATTAAATCCATCTTGCAGCCCTGAGTGTGCTGTCTAGTTCTCCTAAATGCACATAAGCACTCATTGAAAGACAGGAATGAGTTTCTTTCTTGTTGCTTGTTCTCATGTCTTTTGTCATTATTTTATGTATTATTAGTCTCCCATTTTCTCTACTTTCTTAAGGTTGTTGCTTTTCTTGTTCTCCTACTGTTTGTAAGGTGTCCTTGAGTACTAAAAACGTCCTTGGGCACTAATGTCCTTTTAAAATTATTATTGAACAAATCCTTGTATTTGCGTGTCACACTCACTATACATATTTATCAGGACTTACTGAAAATGGAAAGGATTGGAAGGAAATTTGCTGTGCTCTATCATTAATAGGGAAAAGGAGACTCTTTGCTAGATTGACTTTGTCTCCAGAAACATTTCCAAATTCTGAAATTATTGTAAGAGCTTTTGGAATACATGTATCTGGATTTGACAGAAAAAGAAGATCATCCGCATATAGCAGGAACTTATGTTCGTGTCGCTCTCTGAAAATTCCTTGCAATTCCTTGCTTAATACGGTTGCAAGAGGTTCAATGGCAATGTCAAAAAACAGAGGGTAGCCATGTCTCGTTCTTCTAGAGAGTGGAAAGCCTTTGGAAATTATATTATTTGTTTGAATGGATGCTTGGGGCCTGGAATATAACATTTTAACCAAGGAACAGAATCCAGGATCAAAACCATTTTTTTTTTAAGCGCTGTAAAAAAATAGATCTACTCTATTCTATCAAATGCCTTATGGGCATCTAAGGAAATTAGGACCTCTGGATTGGTATTATTTTTTGGTGAATAAATAATATTTAAATAAGCGATGAAGGTTGTAAGATAACTGTCTCCCAACAATAAAACCAGTTTGATCTGGGTGAATTATCTTTCTGACTCTGACTGACTCCACTCTGATTGCCAACACTTTGAGAGAGGAAAAGAAAAAAAAAGAGTGATCACACAAACACTTATAAACACGAAACAACACAATATTGAAACCTTGCACGTAAACTTGCACACACTTCTAGCTACTCCCACTCTTAACTAGCTGACCATGTGGGATCTCACGCATAAAACAAAACCATTTAAACAGCTTTTAATGTTTTACTACGAAGCTACACCATTATTGACAAAACATACTTCCGAGAGCTAGAAATAACAACGAACATGTGCTATAGTGGTTATTTAAAAGTTAACCGGAGAGTGACATTAACATTTGTATTGTCTTTGACAGCTCAGTGTACTGTCGTGATTGCATTCATTTCAATGGCTTTCTTCAAAATATTCTCTTTTTCGGAAAAGTTGTGGGATTTAATCACGAAGGCGCGTGACGGTTCCTTGTCGTCCACTGGTTTGTTGCATAGAGATTGATTTGAGCGGGTAGACCTTTCCTCAAGATCTTGGCTTTGGTCTCAGCAGAGCCAGCCTCTTTTTTCACAATACTAAACTCTTTTTCCAGGGTAGTAAAAGAGCTGGAGTATCCACCCAACACAGGCTCCAGACCAGTCACTCGCTCTTTTGCTGCTTCCACTCTGGCGTTAACCACTCTTCCAGTTCCTTTCTTGCTTTTTTCAAGATGGAGGTACGTGCACACGCTGTGGCTTCTCTCTTTCCCGACAAGACATTGTTTTTGTGTTCTTTGTTATGTACGTCCTCGCCCCGTTTATCTGTGCTTAAGCGCACATATAGTCTAAAATTTTTGCTCGACATCGGCAGAACCAAACTTTACAAGTTAAACTCCGCAGACACTGAGGAGCTGCAAGATCTCCGTTTGCTCCAGAGGCCTACTCATCCTCCGACCCCCACCTCAACACCTCGCCCACAATAGAGGCAAGAGAAAACAGAAGAGGGGCAAGCGTGGGGGGATCTGAACTAGGCTAGCGGCTAACCCACACAAACCTGCTATCCCCTCCATCATCCCCTCCTCCAGCGAGCGTACGTTCGCTAGACAACAAACTGGACTATAGCCGTCTACTTCGTTCATCTTAAAAGACTGTAAAGAACTGTTGTGCATTTGTGTTTACGGAAACTTGGCTCAGTGACTACGTTCTAGACATTTCGGTTCTGGCCATGATACCATTGTAGTCTGCAAAAACTGCTTGCCACTGGTGAAGTTTATGGTTTTAAAGTGCCGGCCGTTTTATCTACAGAGGGAATAAACAGCCATACTGCTTTTCTCCGTTTACATCCCTCCCAGCTCCAATCCCAACAACATGAGAGAGGCACTGAAAGACCTGTACCTGGGCTTTGTTTACACCACACCGAGAGGAGCTTACAGTTTGTGATGCAGCACATTAAGTCTGTCTTGCCCCCTTCCTTGGACCCTTTTCAGTTTACATATTGGTCCTACCACTCGACTGATGACGCCATCTCCACTGCACTTCACTCAGCGCTCACACATCTGGACAAAACAGACTCTGACTGAAACTGTGGTGGGTCTCATCAACAAAAACGATGAGGAAAA
Organism: Danio rerio; assembly: GCF_052040795.2. Lineage (NCBI taxonomy): Eukaryota > Metazoa > Chordata > Actinopteri > Cypriniformes > Danionidae > Danio > Danio rerio. Next base: position 62,691,698 of record NC_141024.2, read on the forward strand.
ACTACAGAAGCAAGATTAGCTGTCTAGCTGAAAGACAGCTTCATCCATCAGGCTGTCAGGAAGCTGAACCCTCTCCCAACTCTGCCACCACTCCCCTCTCCCTCCACACGCACATTTGGACTCTGACACACATGAAAACACACACACATGCACACATTCATCTGCACTTTATGTAATTTTATGTAACATTGGTCTACCAGTTAGACACATCATACTACATTCACATATATTATGAAACTGTCACTTTATCATAATCATCATGTGCACAAGTCTTTTTGCACTATATACTGTTCTTTATCAGCACAACTCTGGTTTACAATTTTTTATTCCGTATGTATATTTTTAGACTACACATTAAATATATTTTTAGACCACATTTTGTATATATTGTAAATTTAGATTTTCTTTTTCTTAAAACTCTACTTTTTATATTAATAATATATGTTAGGCACCTAGGGTCTGAGAGTAACGTAATTTCAATTCTCTGTATGTCCTGTACATGTGGCTGAATTGACAATAAAGCTGACTTTGACTTGACTTTGAACGTGTTCCAGCATTGCGTAACTGTCCGAAGCTGGTCAATTTGATTGCAAAGTTCATTTGACTGTGCAATGGCCTTTTCTTCAATTTTAGCAATCAAATTGGCCTTTAGTGCATCAATAGCTTAAAGTACTGCACTGTTATCACTCGCCCGCGCCATCTCTTTCTTAGATGCAGCTTGCACTTCGGGGTTAGCATTAGCATGGAGGCTAGTAGCGGATTCCGCCTCTCAATGGTTGCTTCAGCCTTTATTCATTCTGATTCAAGTTGAATTACGCTCAGAGCAGCTAGACTCTGACACTTAAACGCTTATTTTCCAGTACAGGTATGTTTAAGGTAATAGAATTTAGGATAAGAGCAATATTGAACAAAATTAAGTTTCACGTGAGAACCTCAACAGTTTGCGTCTTTACATGGCCGGTAGTCCAAAACAAACAATATAAAAATAATCATAATGAAACGCAAAACCCTCAGCACTTATAACTCAACTGAAAGTGAAAGGTAAAAATGCAAATGATTTTAGGCCAGCAGATTCATCAGATTTGAAAACAGGGAAAAGTAATAATGATAGTAATAGTACGGGGAGAAAACAAAACAAGAGAAATAATATAAGAATTTGGGTAAAGAAAACAAAAACTTGGTTCTTACCCATTGAGCGGAGGGGTAAAGGGAAATGAGAGGGGAATGGCGTATGTGGAGGTGTGGATGTGTAGATTGAGGGCATCGACGAACCCAGCCGGTGAGTGGCAGCCACGGGTGCCTAACAGGAAACTCTGACACTGTCGACTGTGGGATGAAGGCTTTCGGCAGCTGACTCCATGCCAGCGAGATAAATCGATAAGTTTTTTTTCAGGACACACTGCACTGAAGTCTTTGGTGACGCACTCGTTCACAGACGTCACGAGCACTTCAGTAACAAGACGGCAATCTTTGCTCTGTTGCTTCAATACATACTTTCGCTTTTTGTTTCTCAAAGCCAATCGTTAAGTTTACAATGCTCGTCTCGACCCCGTTTCTCTACTCGTTTCCCCGCGCTGGAACAGTTCAGTCAACTTTTCTTTCTTCCACACACCATATAATGCTGCCCAATTAAACATTCCTCCTCTTCCTTTATACTCTCACCCATTTCCTTTTTGCCATCCCATGAGTGGAGACCAATTAAACAATGTTGACTGTCGTCACAGAAAACACCAACAATCATAAATGAATGATTATATGCTGTCATGGCTTTGCAATCAAAAGAAAATTGTTACAATAGAGCCCAATGGAGAAAAAAAACAGCCATGAATATAATGAAAATGGAGTAAATTTGCCCAGAGTGTATTGAGTTTTTTTTATTTTTTATTTCAAAGCATTTACCCAGAATGTGTCAAAATAAGATGTCCCCAAATATCAGTCCGTTTGCTGAAACGCAGAGAATGTTTTGGTCAAATTAAGCCTCAAAATCACCCCAGAAATGATGAAGACGACCCAACAGCGCACAAGGGAAAGGTGTACAATCCAGCCTTTATGTAGATGCTGTACAGGTATGACTCATGTTTGCGAGGCAAATATTCAGCTGTTTGTTCAGCTGTGAATCCAGAACTTTTTTCTGATGCGCTTACTAGTCAGGCACAAAATGAACAAGTATTCACTGTCTTCAGGGCTCGAAATTACAACCGTTTTGGTCGCATATGCGCCCAAAATTTTCTCTATGCGACCTTAAAATGTTTGTGAGCATTTGTGCGAGTGCAAAAAATTGTTGTGTGTGACCAGTTTTTACTGCAAAATGTTCAGCACATGCGCAGATTCGGGAGATATTCACGCAGAATGCATGTTTGCACTTGAAACGGAGCGCTCAGGAATGGTTTAAAACAGTTGTCATGTCAACTCGCTGCAGTAAACAAAGCCAAGTTTGTAATGCTTGCCCCGCCTTTGCCCTCTTATTATTGGCCCACTGCTCTAGAACTGAATGCAAATGGATTGGTTAATATCAGCTGTCAATCACAATCACTCAACGCCTTCTGGCTTGGGATGACATGGAGAGCTACTACCCCGAAAAATTGTAAAGCACTGTCCATGTCACCATGGCATCTAAAGTTACAAATAACGACACATCTTAGTAGTGATCATGTGCTGAATGTTACTCCACCATCTACACTTTTCGAAGAGTAGATAAAGGCTTCCATTGGCTTCAAGTCTGCTATGAAAAGTCAATTTTCAGCTAACTGTTTGCCACATCTAGCGCGAGAGCTTCTGTTTAATCCTTCATATAATCGCCAGATGCTGTCCGCCGTGCAAGTGGCAGTTAAATGTAAAATTTAACACCAAGTAAACCATCACAAACGGGCTTGCACCGAGTAAACTATTATCGCTGCTCATGAAAGACCGGCTGGTGAACGGTCCGTGTATCTTTTGGTCCATCATTTATGTTATAAAAACGTATTTATTTGTGATACCGGGATTTCGTTGAGACATTTTTTATCACGCATGCTTAAATATTTTTGCTTGTTAGTTTGATTAGTGTTGATTTCAAATAAATCATGTTTGATCAGATAAATAAATCTTTTTTGTATAAAACTTGTTGTAACGGTGCTTATAATTGGTGGGTGCGACAAAATTTTGGTTGATGCGCCTATATTTTTTTAATTAGGAGCATTGGTGCTACCAGTCAAAAAGGTTAATTTTGAGCCCTCGTCTGCTTTACACATTTTAGAAAAACATTTTGTTGTAATTATGAATAAATACGAATAAAAACAGGCCATTTACAGCTTTCAAATCTTTTTTTTCAATATGACCAATATTACTTATGATCGATTACGTAAGAAACTCTGAAAACTGGACTGACAGTTTCAATTTACAATAAATTCTGTTAAGTGGCTTTGACACATTTTACATTGTAATAGCACTAGATAAATGAAGATGAATTGAATTAAATCTGTTTAAATGTGTACACATGAATGCACCTAACAAAATATTATCTGATTTATTTTACATTTAATGTGCATCCAAAATTACAGTGTGTGAATCCAATGTTTCCAGTGTCTTTTCACTTTTCAGCTTTTGATGAGAGTTTTTAAGGCTTAATGAAAACTAATGTTTTTTATATATATATATTTCAGACCTAATTGAAGAGAATGAGGGGAGTAAAGAGGAGGAACATCATGTCAAAATTGAGGAAAACACTAATTTACAGACTGATGGTATTTTGAAAAGGAGAGACAAGAATTGTTTCACCTGCACTCAGTGTGGAAAGAGTTTTGCAACCAAAAGCAAACTTAAGATTCACATGATGATCCACACTGGAGAGAAACCATTCACATGCACTCAGTGTGGGAAGAGTTTCAACCAATCATCACACCTTAATAAACACATGATGACCCACACTGGAGAGAAACCATTCACATGCACTCAGTGTGGGAAGAGTTTCAGCCAATCATCAAACCTTAATAAACACGTGAGGATCCACACTGGAGAGAAACCATTCACATGCACCCAGTGTGGGAAGAGTTTCAGCCAATCATCATCCCTTAATCTACACATGAGGATCCACACTGGAGAGAAACCATTCACATGTACTCAGTGTGGTAAGAGTTTCAGCCTATCATCAAACCTTAATAAACACATGAGGATCCACACTGGAGAGAAACCATTCAGTTGCCCTCAGTGTGGGAAGAGTTTCAGCTGCTCATCACACCTTAATCATCACATGATGATCCACACTGGAGTGAAACCATTCACATGCCCTCAGTGTGGGAAGAGTTTCAGCCAATCATCACATCTTAATAAACACATGAGGATCCACACTAGAGAGAAACCAAAAAACAGAATTTTGCATGCTTAAACTCTAGTGTGACTGCAGCTTCGGTGTGGGATGAGTTTCAGCAACTACTCAGACCTTAAAGGGCCATGACACCCCCCACTTTCGGTTAAAGTCTACTTCAGAATTTTTTTTAAAAGATGCATGATTAAAGGGCGCAGAGCTCCACGAGCATCGGGCAGGAGTGGGCGTGGCCAGCAGGGGAGAAGGGGAGCGAACAACTGTTGATGTCAGTTAGCTCACAAACTAAGACACAAACCGTGAGGAGACGCATGAGTTTATAGTTCACAAAGTTAAAATGCAAAGAAATAAACAGTAATTTAATGCCCTGCTACATTTGTTATTCGTAATTTCATTTACACAAAACCACAATTTATATCATTATAAAGACAATCGTGTTCATATAAATACTATAAATGAGAATTCTACCTTGATCCCCAGGTCTAAATTATAGATCTTAAATGCAGACTCAGTGCAGCAGGTCTCCTGACCTGTCTATTTTAACCATTAGCCCTGCTGGTAATATAGAGGATTTAGGCAAACACAGCAGCACGGTGATGTGTCTGAATGTGAACGAACTCCTGATAAAAGTCAACGTCCGCCATTCTTCAATTCTCGCACTGCTCTCCCGACAAACATGCTTGCAGCACACACAGCTTTGCTGTATGATCGGCCCTGACAGGATCTTGGTGAAAAAAACATGCAAGAAACCCCGTGGATCATGGAAACAAACACATACGAGCCTTCATGAACGGCTACTGCGTGCCGTTGGTCTGTGTCTCACTCACAGCTTGCTTGAAACTGGCAGGTCTGCCTTCGGAAAGCACGTGCTCTCATGAATAATTAAGCAGCCGGCTCTTCTCATAGGATAAGAAATCTACGCCATGAAAAATAATGAGAAACTGACGCGTCATCATTGCACTTGCAGTTCTGCGCTACGTCGCCGATTTTGATCCCGCCCCAAAAATCATTTTAAACCCGGAAGCTGAAATTAGCTGACAAAAGCTCAAAATTATCCAGTTTTCCCCACAATTAAAGCTGACAGGTGCTAACATTGTCTTAACTGATGCTCAACACACACAAATCTGTTAATATAAAAAAAAAAAGTTCTCCAGGGTGTCCTGAATCTTTAATAAACACATAAAGACCTACACTGGAGAGAAACCATTCACAAGCACTCAGTGTGAAAAGTTTCAACCGATCAGAAAACCTTAATGAACACATGAAGATTCACACTGGTGTGAAAGAGTATATGTGCTTGAGTGTGAGAAGACTTTTCTAACAGCTCCAAAATTTAAGCTGCACCAGAACTGCACTGTGACAAGAGGTTTAATCAGTTAACACATCTGAAAACAGAAGAGGATTCACACTGGAGAGAAACCGTTCAGATTAAGAACCACATGGACAAAAAGTTGCGCACATGACATGAATGCAGCAAAACATTTTCTCATGTGCACAGGATTTTTCATGTCTGAATAATGTTTAAAAAGGCTGAGGGACGGTATACTGTTTTCCAACACTCCTACACTGGGGTTGTAAATGTGTCGCGTTTCTCTCACTCTCCTGTGTATTCATGTAGCTAGTTTTGTTTTGGATGATGTTCTCTGTCTGACTCCCTGAATGAGAAACAAATCACTGGGAAAACACTGCACATCAAATAAGGTGGAGCTCCAGGACAGTTAGTTTGCATAATACCAGGGCCTCAAGTTTAGAAAGTTTTAGAAAGCCCATTCAGTTGTCCTGTTGCATCTTTTATTAGTAAAGTTTCTTTACTTTTAGGTTCTAGTTTACTACGGTAGAGATGGTATACAGTTTAACCCAAAGAATGACCAGTTTGTCAGATGAAGAAGAGCTGGAGTCAGAGATTCAAATAAATAAATGAAGTTTACTGAAGATAGTTTGCAGTTTCAACAGCAGAAGCCAGCTTCAACACTCGCAATGAGTTCCTAGGCCGCTCTGACTTACAGTACAACAATGCAATAATTATACTCTACACAAGTCCAGAAAAGGTGGGATCCAGGTAAACATTTCTCATTGGTTGCATCAAAAAATAATAATAATAAAATTTTAAATGTGTGCGTCTATGAAGTATTGTATCTAGCTCCAGATATGGATGGCCTCAATGCGTGCGTTAAGAAAGAATTGTATCTAACTTCAGATATGGATGGCGACATGATTTCTGGGGGTTAGGTCGACCCTAAGTTTTTATGAGCTGATCTCCGACCAGTGAAAAGCTAAAAGTTGAGCACATTTGGTAACTCTGTATGTGTCATCAGTGTTGCCGTCTTTTTTTCTGATGGGTAAACCCTTCCGGTTGAAAGTAACGGTTTGTGTACACTTCCGTATATTTGGGTAGTAACTGTACCATAAGTGTTGCCAGGATTGACTGGTTTGGTCCTCAGCTGCTCTGCACCAGACGCTGTTCGTTCGGCGTGCTTTCTGCCTGCTCTGGTTCCTGGCGCTTTGATGTGTGCTTTGTGCGTTGGTGGCGTCCGATTTAGTGGTTACCAATAACTTCCTATGTTTGCAGAGTGAGGCCATGTTCTAACATCTGTACGGTATGTATGGCAGAGCATTTGTTTGTTTAAATTTTTTTTTTAATTGTAAATCGTGGCTTTGTGACAACAGGTGACTGTGTGCACAAGGGTTTCTATAATGACTGGTGACCAAGTCTGACAACTGTGGTGGCAGCGCTGCTGTTTTGCCGGAGCTTTATTTTGTGATTTTTGTTTCTTTTGTATATTATGATTTTTATAGTTTTTGTTTGAATTGTTATATTTGTATTGTGATTTTTGTTTTTGTTATGCATTCGAGTGATTTTTGCAAATTTTCCCTTTCTGTTCAGGTCTATTCTAAATTGTTACTTTTTGGTTGTGATTTTCATATTTTTCTTTAATAGTTTCTCTTTGTTTTGTAACTGTCTTCTGTGTATTTTCTTTGAAACCTATTTGGTTATAGGGGGGTGGGGGAGACCCAGCTTGGGTGCATTGTATTAGTGTGTGGGTGTATATATACACCGAGTGCTGTGCTAAACAGATATTGCTGTGTAAAATAAGTTTGCTGTGTTTTCATAGGGGCTGTGTGTGTGCGTGTGTGTTTGTATTCCTTGGTGTTGTGGACACTTGCAAACTTCCGCTGGTACCCCACTCTATTGTTTTGGATTATTGTTGTCTTTTTTGTTGTTGTTTTGTAATAGGCTCATGTTAAAAAGAATTTTTAATTATTTTAACTTTTGTATTTCAATAAAGTGCTTTTTTTCTGATTTTACGTCTCCATGCTCACCCTACTTTGGCTACGAACCTATAGGTGCCTGTTAAATATAATAATAATAATTATTATTCCCGGCTTAACCGGGTGACGTTGTCGTTTAAGGTGTTTAATTAAATTTCTTGTCCCCCCTGCCACATTTGGACAACTAGAACAGGTGATTTTCTTCTCCTCTGGGACAGAGGGAGAGAGAGATCTCCATGACCTATGACCTGTTTTTTGTGTGTCTCCTGAAAACAAATTTTAAAAAGACAGGCAAAAAGAGAAACAAGTACACTGAACATTCTTACATTAAGAAGCGTGAATTTATACATTAGTTAAATCAATTCAAAGTTCTATAATTAATAATTAAATTTAATAAAAGTAATTAAATAATTATATTTAATAAAAAGTGATGAGAAACAGGATGTTGAGAAAAAGGATTAACGTTGATTTGTTGAGATGAATTTAAAGGTAGAACTGCAACTCCTTCAGTCCCCTGTTTTTGACCGAAGCGAATTAATCCGCTCCAGGTCAACCAGTTAGTTCCCAAATCATATTGAAGATTCGTTTAAAATGAACGAAATGTTCATGATCGACCCATTACTAAACCTGGTTAGATACCTGCTCCAGTCGGGGATTGAACCTTGTGATCTACCCAAAGTGTTATTTATGGACATATTTCTTGAACCAGTACTGTTATATATGCATTGAGTAGTTTCTGGTGGGCAAAAATACAAAATATAACCTTAATTTCGCTTCTTTCTTTCTCAATTTCTCAAATTTTCTTATTTTTCTTGTGCTTTTTTCTTCCCCTTCCAAAACAGACTATTGTTCCCCAGCTTTAGCAGAGTCGGTAGAGGGTCCAGGGTTCAAGTCCGTGTTCGGGCATGAGAGACTCTTTGTGGAGCCACAGCTTTTGCCGTTGAGCTATCGCTTGCTGAAAGTTTCATCTGAATGCACAACACGTGTACTAGGCATGAGGACATGGGAGAACAGGCAGTCTTGTAGTCATGGCTAAGTGGTTAAGGCGATCGACTAGAAATCCGTTGGGGTATTCTCCCGCAGGTTCAAGTTCTGCCAACTATACCCACATCCTGTTCCTTTTTAAAATTGCAGCAGTCATCAATTGTTTGCATTTCCATTGTTTCTTGGGAAAAGCGTTGTGCTGGTAGGAGGAGAAAGACAACAGTGTGTTCTCACTGAAGAGAGAGGGGCATATCACATGGAGGAACATACCACACAAGAGCCACAGTGGCTGTCCCGTAGCTCGCTGTGATCGTATAGTGGTTATTACTCTGTGTTGTAGCCACAGTAACCCCGGTTCGAATCGGGATCACGGCAGGTTTTTCAAGGTGGTATTGGATTTGCACTCTGTGTTGCCATTCGTAATCTCCAGCCACCTTTTAGTGCAGGCTGTGCTAATGGCACGTCCTGAATGTTTACGTTTCCTAAAGTGTGGAAGACTAGGGATTCGATATGAGAAACAGGATCTATGATGCCAGTATGCTGTGTAGATAAGTACTGATCAAGTCACGCTTCTAAGGCATGGAAGGAATCTTTTCAATTGTTGAGTGTCCATTCATTGCCACAACAGCAGAAAGACCTTCTGCAGTTATCATTGATCTATTTAATGTCTCCTACATGACATGGAGTCCAAACTATTGTGTTGTACTGATGTCTACACCTACAACAACCATAAACCCAACCTTAAAGTAACCTGTCGTGTTTTAGCAACATCTACACTGTAAGAATTGAAATATTGCAAATATTCTGATATCTTTGACAATTCAAAACATGAGCTGAAAACAGAGACTGGTGACTTCACAACCCACCAGGGAGGAATGCGGGAAAAACCAGTTCCTGCTGCATTTGCATCTGACTATGCTGAGACTCAGCTTCATCCCCCTAACTCACGCATATGGTCATTCCAATGTTTTAGATTAACCAAACTGACTTTAACTATCATGTTTGATATCATTTGAAATGTCTCAGTGTGATTGGTACAATGGTCTCATTCTCTCAGAAATAGACATAATCAGAACAATAAATATATAACTTCAGGCATCTTTTGAACCACTGTGAGGGGTGTGACTTTTACACTAAGTATGAATGCCTTCTTTGTTATTCACACCCCCTTCCTTGAGGGAATTCTTGGATTATTTAAGGTAAGGACTAAGAAAAGCTCAGGGCGATTCTGCCTAACCACATCAGCCCATAACATGGCTTGTTCCATGTTATGTATATTACAAAGTCAGGAATGCATCTTTTTCATCTTGGATTTATCTTTGATAATTCGATGTTTTGTATTGATCATTTATGAATTGACTGATTGAATTGGCATAATACATTTACCTGACTAATGAATTGTAATGTTTGACCATATTTTGCTCACTCTGTAATTATTAATTCAAGTAGATTACGATGTATCCTTGTTTCCGCACGTCTTTCGTCAGGTCAGTAGACGGACTAAAATCCAATTGAGATGGAGCATTGGCACTCTAATTGTGTTTTAGCGATCCGGCTGACTCTTGATATTGATTCATGTGTACTTAGGTGGAAAGGGCGATAACTTCCGTCTAGGTCAACAAGGTGTTGCACGACTAACCTAGATTGGGTACCCGACCTTTGTTTGAAGGTAATATTATTCTAAATTAAGTTCATATGGGAAACTATGGGCTTGGTGAAAACCAAAGTTACTATAGAGTCCAGTAGTCGGGTACATTTATATTAATGCCCTAACCTCTAATTAGAAATGATGATTGTCTTAACTCAAAGGTGTACATCTAAGCGGGACTAACTAAAGTATTTTAGAACGAGCGCGCTGGTAGCGGCCATCTAAAGTATTAGTCAATTTACCTCTGTTTAATATTCAAGACTGACCGGAGTGTGACCGTGAGGGACGCCTTCGGCCGAGGCGATTTCTCTGAGCGACATGAGCACCCGAATGAACGGATGTAATAGTTACTAGTGAAGACAAACGGTTCAAACATTTATCTAAATTACATATTGATATAATCTTCTTAATGTTTTATAATTGGAGTCAGATAAAACGAGGATAAATATATTAATATTCTAAACCACCTCATACTAAAATTGGAGTCAGATATGAGTTAAGTTTAATATAAATCAACATTGTGCACTGGAAAGACCGAACATGCAGTGAACCTTCATCCACCAGTGGACACCGGCATTGGGCCAACTGGGTGGACCTTACAAAATGGTGACCCATCTCCGTGATCTCCCAACTCAGGCGAGTTACGTCTTTCCAGCACAAAATGGATTTATACCAAGCAAGAGGTTTGGATCTTCTATTCTATCTTCAGCTGCTGTGGTAAGTCAATTCTTCTTTGCCTATTAGAAATGTTGAGGGAAAGCTGGACGCACCCTATATAAACACATTGATAGAATGAGTCGGAAATGCTCAAAAATGTTAGACTGGAATGCGTTATCCGGTGGGGTTGAGAATTAGACAAAACCACTTTGATTATCAGGGACATGATAGCAGCAGTATAGATAAATGCCATCCCTTGCTCTGAAATCTCTTTGTCTGCTAGGCAGCAAGAGTTGAAGCTTAAAATTGGAATAACATCATCCAAATTATATTCTGGAACTCAGTGGAGAGTCACAAATTAGATCCTAAAAGTTTGAATCAAAAATATCCATTGTTTTTAATCTACTGTTTTATAAAAAAAAAAAGAGAAAAATGGAAAAAAGGAAAACAAGAAAAAATGGTTTAAGATTTAAAAACAATTGTAAACTTTTAAACTGGATTAATAACAACAGTTTAAAGGCATTTGCATGTGAAAAATAAAGGTGAGCAGAACAGAATGATTTGATTGCAAAAAAGACAAATAAGCTCTAATGAAAACTCTGCTTTTACAAATCAGAATTTGCCATTTAAATTTAATGGGGATAAATTCAAATATGATGCTGATCAACTAAAATATCCACTATACTTTAATTAAATCTCGAAACAGACTAAATATAAAAGATTTTAGCTTTAAATAAGCCCTTAGACCTCCTGATTGCTCAAACCTTTTCATATTCAAATGGCCTGACAGAGAGCAGAGAAATCTCACCTCAGTGATAATAAGATGCTCAGAATGTGTTTGCTGTAATTGCATAAAACAATTTCATTCTTCCAGTTGGCCATAAGCCCTTGCTGACCCTTTGTTCTCCATGCAACCTACAGGCAAACACAGCCCTGATCACAAGATAAAAGCATTAAGCTAAAATGCACTGTTGTTCTAAAACACTCTCCAGAGACCAGATATAATTATATTTAATACATACTATTTTTAATATAATATAATTACATTAGGAATAAACAATAATGTACATTATATTATAGCCGCCAATCATGGCACTAAAGACTAAAGATGAAACATTCATCTTGAGGAGGTTTGCTTTCTTTATGCTTAATGAAAACACTGACAGAACTACTATAGCATAACTGATTGTAAACCAAATAAATCCTCGCTGAAAAACACCACCTACAATTAAAATTTGATCAGAGAGTTAAACTCACCAGAAAAATAATGAAAGAGGGATGGATATGATAACATTCAGAGTTACCAAAGTTTTATGGGTCAAAAGATCTAAGAATCTGTGAGTCACACCATAAAATGACAACTGTTAAGCAGAGAACACCAAAAGGGTGAAATGCGAGAGCAGTTTTCAGGTGTTACACACTTAAAATGTGCTGAAATCAACAACAGCAATTCAGATCTGACCAACAACATCATGTGGCTTCCAGAATTAATATTGCAAGATGATGCATTAACATTAATTCCACATGATTGAATTTGAAATTCTAAAATTAACTATGGTTCTCTCTGCTTTTGTTCTCATCTTAGGCGGACCAATAACAAAGAACACTCCAGATCAGGTCCACATCAAACAAATACAAGTGAGGGCGACAAAAGGTTAGGCCATAACCTGAGAGGCCAAAAGTCTTCCATCTTGCATCTCAAAGCAAGAACCCCTGTGATGCGAACACCTCACACTTTGGTGCAATCTAACGACGTCCTGCAGTGAGTCCTCTGAAAAAGTCTTTGATCAGTCATCAGAATAACAATTATCCACAGCTAATCTTATCAATGGATTCAGCATTGTAGGAGGCTTTGTGATTTCACAAAACATCTTTCTTCAACTAAGATGTAAATTATTACATGTTAAATGAAACAGAGGCACGAAAGATCTCATAGTTAAAATCTTCCCAAATTGCTTAATAGCAATGGGACTAAAACCCTGGTTACCTAGAGGCAAAATGAACTTTACTGCATTGTTCCTGCAAAGACCAATAGCAACAGACTCTATTGTTAAGAATCCTGGCGGCATTTTTAAATTTGTTTTTATACTATACACATGTTAAACCACATGTCCTGTATGAAAATGGAATTAACTATGTTGAAATTCATGATACTTGTTTCTTTGATCTCCAAAAGTAGAAAACTCTGCTATCCCCTGTATAGCTGCAGTTTGAACTACAAACAGGAGTATAGAGTGTGATAATTAAATTAACCATGAAAATGCATTTTTTACAGGATCCAGCTTTGAACATTGCACCTTAACATGCTCCGTAAAAGATATTATATGGAATCAATTTGAGCCGGAACACACCTCATGTTCACATTCTTATGCTGGCTCCCTGTTAAAACAGGACTAAAATTTTGCAACACAATTATAAAAGTTGATTACCATTGTTCGGAGCATTACACGGACACACAGCCACAGGTAAACCCAGGCACATAGATAACACCTTAGTCTTCAAAGACCCAGAAGCCAAATTTCCTTAATTAAGATCTTTTGTCCATGTTTATACAAACAAAACACATTAGCCTCACACACATAGAACAGAATAATTAATCTGATGACAGACGAGACAACAAACACCCTCTGACACCCTCTGCCAGCTGAAAAGAAATTACACATTTGCATGGCTTCGACAACAAATTGATGGTATAAAACTTCAATAGAGGCGAACTTGCCGATAAATTTAAGGATAGATACACTGACTGTTGTGGGGATGGTTGACAAACCAGAGGGCCCCTGGTTTTCCAATCTATCACCAATAACAGGTATAAGTGCTAAAGTGATTAAAATTAAACCGAAGTGAGGACTCTTCTAATAATCACTAGGACATTTTAAATTTGACAAATACCATCAATTGTGTTCAAGCCCCCACACACACACACAAACACACACACACACACACACACACACAAATACACACACAAATACACACACACACACACACACACACACACACACACACACACACACACACACACACATTATTATAGATATACCTTCATAATTATGGTTAAATAATGTGATTACTATCATGTATGACAAATATCTTCACGTTTTTTCATTTTGAAAATGAATGTCATTTATTTGAATGTATTGTCATGATGATATGTTTTATGATGCATACTGCCTGTTATACTGTTTTAATAAGTTGCACTGACCTTTTGATAGCTTTACCTTGAGTAATTCAAACCAAGAATATTTAATATTCTCCCTATCATTATACCCTATCTCAGTGGTGACAAAGACTTATCTGTTTTTGATTGGACCATTTAAACAGATTGAAAGAGACCTGAGACCAGTTGTACGACTCGCACTTGCTGACTTTTATGTTTTGATCATATATTTTATGCTTAACCTCATGACTTTCTCCAATGCAGAATGACACAAGTTCATAACTGTTCAATCGCTGAGCCATCAAGTTGCTGTTTAGGTGTCCGGGAGAAGGCAGTGTATACACACTGTAGACCCCCACATGCCAATGTCTGCATATCTGGAGGTGACCAGATTCATCAGAAGAAGCAGACTATGAGAAGCCCACACGACGTGGACACTTTTGTCAGGGGAAGGACTCAGTGGAAGCTATGAAGGCCTGTATGGACTGAATGAGCAGTGCATTCGGGTCAGGCTCATCAAAAGAGGTGAAAACGAGCCTGGACCTGTTTAGCTACCTGCTGAACACGACCTACAACTGAAAATGCTGCAGAGACTGTCTTGAATTGCCCCTGAACGACCTCAACAAGGATACATAGTGACCCCATGGGCACATTTATATCTGACCCAAGGGATCAAATGGGGGTTATCTGTAAGAATTGAAATATTGCAAATATTCTGATATCTTTGACAATTCAAAACATGAGCTGAAAACAGAGACTGGTGACTTCACAACCCACCAGGGAGGAATGCGGGAAAAACCAGTTCCTGCTGCATTTGCATCTGACTATGCTGAGACTCAGCTTCATCCCCCCAACTCACGCATATGGTCATTCCAATGTTTGAATGTTTTAGATTAACCAAACTGACTTTAATTATCATGTTTGATATCATTTGAAATGTCTCAGTGCGATTGGTACAATGGTCTCATTCTCTCAGAAATAGACATAATCAGAACAATAAATATATAACTTCAGGCATCTTTTGAACCACTGTGAGGGGTGTGACTTTTACACTAAGTGTGAATGCCTTCTTTGTTATTCACACCCCCTTCCTTGAGGGAATTCTTGGATTATTTAAGGTAAGGTCTAAGAAAAGCTCAGGGCGATTCTGCCTAACCAGATCAGCCCATAACATGGCTAGCTCCATGTTATGTATATTTCAAAGTCAGGAATGCATCTTTTTCATCTTGGATTTATCTTTGATAATTTGATGTTTTGTATTGATCGTTTATGAATTGACTGATTGAATTGGCATAATACATTTACCTGACTAATAAATTGTTATGTTTTGAATGATTCAAACAGAGTTCGTGTTATTATCACTGATAAATGTTGTTGTCCATAGCACTACAAGCCACTGTACAGGTTAGTAACGGACTAAAACATGTTAGACGGAGCAGCGTGGCACGCTATTCAATGTTGTTAGAGATCCGACTAACAAATTGGCATTATTTCATGTATACTTGGACTGTAAAAGGCCAACTATTTAGAACAACAAAATATTGTTGAAACTACTTTAAATGTGGATATTTAGGCCTTCATCTACAATAGTATAATCCTGCGCGATTATTATTAAAATACTTTGTCTTGATTAAGTAGATAACAGATCCATGGGGACCACATAAAAATCTCCTAAATTGAGTAAGTAGTGTTCTGCCTTTTTAGGAGAGTGGTTAATTGCCTCTGTTTAATGACCAAGACTGACAAGCTTGTATTAAGAGATTGTATACCCGGCCGGTGCAAGACTCGAGATGCTATCGGAATCTGAGTAAATGAGAATAACGTATAATAACAAATCAAAAGAATATTCAATCATAATCTAAAATAATGTGAAAGAAAACAAAATAATCTTATCAATGTTTTATAATTGGAGTCAGATAAAACGAGGATAAACATATTAATATTCTAAACCATCTCATACTAAAATTGGAGTCAGATATGAGTTAAGTTTAATATAAATCAACATTGTGCACTGGAAAGACCGAACATGCAGTGAACCTTCATCCACCATTGGATACCGTCATTGGACTAACTGGCTGGACCCTACATATCCGATTATGGTCCAGCCCAACACCGATCTTTGAGCAAATGGCTGATCTTCATCACCTCTGAGAACTTCTCTAGGAAGTAAGGCTTGAGGACAGTTATAGCCTATTAACAAGCCTATTTCACAGTCAAGTGCAGGAGCCATTTCACCTGCCAGATGCTCTAAATGAGGCCAGTTATTTGCTGTTTCACAGGTGGGTATATGGGACCTATTTGCAGGTATGTAATCTCTTGTATACGTTGCTGGGAGTTGGATTTTCAGTTTTGAATTGATTCCTCTTACTTGCAGTCCATTCAATTTGCAACTAGACACAACCTTCGTTTTAGAAATTATTGTAGAAATCTTGAGTTTAACTGATTCTCCCTTTGCTCCAAGTAACTCAGCAGTGTCCTTCAGAATGAAAGTGGTATCACTTTGAGTATCAAGCAAGGCGTACACTAAAGTCTCCTTCATTGGTTCAGTTATTGTCGAAACATATACTGGAACAATGGATGAAGTATAAGTGCCACTCCTTTCTTGGATTACTCTGTTTGATGTCGCAGACTCAGATTCTTGTACCCTCTGTGATTCAGATGTTTTGCTTGCCGACTTTGGGTTACCCCTTAACCGATCTTGATTGATTCTAGTTGTTTGTGCTGAATCCTTACTCACTCTATCTTGATGTAAGCATGTTGGATGATGTCCTTCACATTTTCCACACACACTCTTAGAGGTACATCCCTTAGAGTTATGACCTGCCCTGAGGCAGCCAAAACACAACTTCTCTGCTTGCACAAACTTTAATCTTTCTTCAATTGGTCTTTCCATAACCTTACGACACTCATGAAGACTGTGGCCATACCGCTTGCAAAAGATACACAAGATGCTAGTTTTTTCACTGGAACTAATAGTGAATGTCTTGGCACTTGAATTGCGATTCCTTTGAAGCTTAGGGTGATGTTGGTCAAACTGTTTAAATCTTTCTTGTTCTGCTGGTTTTATTGCTTGCAGTGAAGTAATAGGATTGCATGCGATTCTAGCTTCCTTATTGAGAAATTCAACAAAGAATTTGAAGTCTGGAAATCTGTTGTACTCATCTGGGAACTTAGTAACTGCTCTGTTCCAGCGTGAACTTAACCACTCTGGCAACTTAGCAGATATCCTTTGGTTTTCAACACAGTCATTCAGAGCTTGTAAACCTTGAAGATAAGGCATTGCTGCTTCAACGCTGCTCAGGAAATCGACAAATTCCTGAAGGTCTTTGTTGTCCTTATTACCAATCTTGTGCCATGACTGTATTTTGTCACGATACAACTTGCCAACTACAAACGGATTGCCAAACCTGTCCTCCAGTACTTTCCATGCTGCTATGTAGGCTGCTTCTGTCCCAATCAGGAAGTGCCCTTCTATAGCTTTCTTGGCTGAGCCACTTACATACTTGCGTAAAAAGAAAAGTTTTTCTTGAGCCGGCAAGTTCTTACGATCAATTAAAGTCTGAAAGGACAGTTTCCAGTCATTATACGTCAAAGGGTCTCCTGAGAAAACAACAGGTTCAGGAATTGGAATTCTATTGGCTGTAATTGCTTCAGCAAGAGCCTTAACAAGGTCAGAGACTCCATTGGGAGCAGCAGATGTGTCGGACTGTGCTATGTGAGCTTGGGAAGGTTGATTAAAAGAAGTAGTGTCTTGAGTGAGCATTAATGGTTGTAAGGGAGGAGCATGAAGGTTTGGTGGAGAAACATAATCTCCTTGTTTCTGTAAAAAAGGGGAAGAATGCGATTTTACTTCATCATTGATGCTTTCAGCATAAACCTGTAGTCTTGCTTGTGCTGCATTATGTCTTTTTAGTTCTTCCAATCGTTCCACTTCCTTTTTCTTCTCTTCCAACCTTATTTTTCTGGTTGTACTTTCTGAGATAAATTGAGCCTTTCTTCTCGCCTTCTCAGCATCCATTTCTCTTTCTAGAGCTTCTCTTTCAGCAGTTATTCTTTCATCTTCTGACTCAAGTATCTTAATTTCCTCTTCGTATTGATGCTGAGTCTTCATTATTTTAAGCACTTCTTGTGTAGCTGCTACTTCAGCTGCTGCTTCCTGTCTTTTCTGCAAAGAATCATGGGAAGTCTGGCTGAACAACTTAGAAACAGACCTTGACATATTGGAAGTTGCTGAAATTATGCTGGACACAGTGGCTTCAAACACTGAATCTGAATCAGGCCAAGGTGAATTCTCAGCTTCTCCATTGAGAAAACATTGAGCCTTTTTATTTGCAGCAGTAGTAATGGCAAGACAGGTATCGTTTTTCCTTCGAATTTCTGGCTCAGGGCTTGTGATGTTTCTTATTTCATCATAAAGTTTGTCAACCTCAGACTGAAGGGCATTAATGGTGCTCACAACCTCAAAAATCAAATCCATATCATCATTATCCTTCATGGCTCTTTTCAAACCATTAATGTGATACTTCCATCTTTTATACTTCTGCTCAAAGCTTCCTTTTAGATTGTTCAGTCTAGCTTCTTGCAACGTTTTACCCTTATCAGTGAGTATACGCACACGTTGGCTTCTTCTAACATCTGAGGTCTGTGTTTTATCTGCACTGACCTGAAGTTGTTGTACTTGTGCAGCTACTTTATCCTGCTCAGCCATTTCACCCTGTTGTAATGGTAGAGTCTGTTCTGCATCATCCCTTTCTTTGCTACTGGATCTGCACACACAGCTTCTTTAGTGGACATTACCGTTTTTTCACTTGTTTCTGACATGACAATTCTGTATTTCATATAATATGATATTCAAAGGAGTGTATCCTAATTTTCAATAAAGCTAACCTTTATCTAATCTTCAAATCTTCAAATTCAAATTTAATAGCGAAGCTATTTCAAGTAGGCTTATATCTTAACCATATAAATTTAAACTATTGTATTGGAAGTACCAAAAATATGAATACAGCTTGTAAAATATGATCAATGAAAAATTATAATGTATATGACAACCCAGAACTGTCTAATTCAGTCTTTCAATAATATAAATGATGCATTCGTTTGTCCCTTTAGTCCATAAAGTTCAATAATCCAACAATTATAGAAAAATGTCCACTTTTATCCTTAAATGAAGATGATGGAAATACCAGCGTTAGTTAAACTTCAACAGCAGTTCACAAACCCTTGTGCTGCTTCCAAGCACTATCTTATATGTGCTTGCTTTCTTCAGCCCTTTTCCGACTGCTGCGTCAACCACTCTGTAGCAATCCTCTTGAAGATAAACCTCTCCTATCCACCATCCTTTACCTCTTGCTGGTCAACATCCACGTGCAGGTATCATCTGATGGTCCTTGCCTTCACCGATGCAGTGAAGTGTTCTACTATGCCTCCCTTAGTCACAACGCGAAGGCTGAGGTTCCTTTTTCACAGATGTTTAATGCACTTATCGGCACAGATGCCGACATCAACACCATAGAACTGTATAAATGATTACAATAACAACATCAGATACATTCACAAACATAAGGATTAAGCATACAACTTTAAAATAATTAATGAACAAAAATACATTCACATACCACTTTGCCTGCTTGTAAACTAAGAGAGGAGGGATACATCCTTCGAAATCTTGATTATAGCACTTATGACTTACAAAAGAAACGTCCTTAAATCTTTGCGTTACTTTCCTCTTTCACTTTCATGCGAGTGCCAAACCCGGAAGTAGTATTGTAGCTGGGCAAGATGGGAATGAAATAAAAAAATGTCCAAAACCGTCAGAATGAATAACTTTTGCTCAAATAAGCCATAGATCGGTAAATAAGTCAACAATAAGCAGTTTAAAATTATCAAAAATGAAAAATTATACATATTAAACTAATCACAAGTTATTGAAGAAAACACGTTTAAAGTACACTAGCGCCATCTAGTGGAAACAAAATACCACTGCTTTATGACAGCAGTTACAACAATTATAAATAAAATACAATTTTAAATGAATTTAAACTAAAGTATAAAAGGCAGAGGATTCTTATGTAAACACAGCAAGCATATTACATAAATAAAAGGACTATATATAAATATAAATAAAATTATATTCTATTTTAATTTTATTCTATTCTATAAATTATAAACTATTTTCAAAATAAATTAAAATGCAAATACAAAAGTAACTTAGTAGAAAACAAGCAAGTACAGTTGTAGTCAGAATTATGAGCCCTAATACATTACTCTTACCTGTTTAGCTAACCTAGTTGTAGCGAAGGCTACCTGATAGCAGAGGCTAACTCGTTGTGTATAGCAGTGAACCAGGTGTGTCTGTTAGAACACGACAGAGGGAAGGATGAAATCAAACTGATTTATTGTGGCAAGTAAGTATGAACATGAGAGAGAAGAGCCAACTGTGAATATTAGCAGATGTACAATGAAGTGTCCAATTGGTTCCGGTGCACAGGTTCAGAGGATGATTTATAAAGCACAATTATTAGTCGCACACAGACGTGACGTTTAGGCCCAGCCTTGTGATTGGTCCGAAGTATGTGTATGAATACTGTGGTCCAATGAGCCTTCAGAGTGCTATGAGTCTATCACTTGGCCATTGACGCATAACAGCCCTTTCCTCACAATATACTGAAGATTGCACTTGCTTAGCTGGTTATTGGTGATTTCCTGATTAAATGAGCGTGTAGCCGATGAGTTGTGCTTATGAAAGTTGTGGTTTCTCTGTAACAGACAAATAATAACACTCCAGCATCAGCAATCAGTAATATACATCATTACTTTAACAAACTTACACATGACAGCACTAACATATACATTATAGGCTCTTCCCTCACAAAATGAACATAATTGGATGTAATCACACTCTAACATCCACATTTACTAACAAACATTATGCCTTTGAATCACTTCAGCTGAACAAACAGTGAATAGCATCGCGATCGCGATGCTAACGCATGCTAATTAGCACTATGACACATCAGGTATCTCTGTGATGACTGGGACTAATAAGTATAACTTCTAAATAATTGTTATAACCGGAACTGTACTCACTTTCATAACACGCACAGAAGCACAATTACATCCAGTCAGACACTCATTATAGCAGCAATACACGTTTCCAGCGCCACTTTAGTTAACGAGCCGCGCTCGGCAAAGTCTCGTGCAGCAACAGTTCACTCTGTATTCAGTAGCGCCTATTCCGGTTTCGGTTTGTGACGCGATTTCAGAATAAAAGTCTCTGAGAGTCAACATTGCTCAACAGCCTTTTGCACAGCCGCCCCCAAATTGTGTGCAATTTGCTCATGTAAAAGGCTCAATTGTTAATCTGAAGTTGGTGGAGGGCATTGCTCATCCTCCTCAGACTCTGGGATTTCTGGGAGAACAATTAGTCGGACTGCCGGACGGGTGTAGATCTTGTCTTTGACCTTAATGTCTGCCGATCTCACGTGACCATCTGCGCTATGATGCACTTTTATCACTCTACCAATTGGCCAGAAAGCTCTGGGGAACTGGGGGTCCATCATCAAGACTACTGTACCCACTGTGAGGTCAGCTGGGGTGCCATGCCACTTCTGTCGGCACTGCAAGGATGGTAGGTAATACTTAATGAATCGGGACCAAAAGTGATCTGCCAAAACTTGACAGTACCGCCATCTCCGCTTGCTTAGGCCCTCTTCTTTACTGTATACTACAGGAGGTAGTGCTCCATCGAGCCGCCCCATCAGAAGAACATTCGGGGTTATAGCATCCAAGTCAAAAACACTGGATGAAGTGTAACCCAGTGGTTTCGTATTCAAAATGGCTTCAACCTCGAGTAAAACAGTGTACAGTACCTCTTCTGAGACTGATTGGACACCCATCACGGTATGTAAAGCAGACTTGACTGACTTGATCTCCCTCTCCCAAGTACCCCCAAAGTGAGGAGCTGCAGGGGGATTAAAGCGAAAGTCAATCTTCTGTTTAGCTAGGAGCTGTTGGAGGTCCAAGGACATGCTGTTGAAGGAGTCACGAAGCTCTTTTTCTCCTCCTTTAAAGTTCGTGCCCTGATCAGAAAGAAGTTCAGCTGGAGTCCCTCTGCGAGCAATGAATCGTCTAAGACTCATAAGGAAAGAGTCTGTATCCATATTGTGCAGAAGATCCAGGTGAACTGCGCGTGTGGTCAAGCATTTATAGATGATTCCCCATCTCTTTTCTGAACGCCGTCCGATTCTTATTTGGAAGGGTCCGAAGCAATCGACCCCAGTGGAGTAGAATGCTGGCTTGTGTAGACGTAGGCGGGCTAAAGGTAAGTCTGCTAACTTTGGCACTAATGGCTTGGATTTCCACCTGCGGCATTCTTGACACTGCTGTTGCAGCTTTCGGATTGCCTCCCTTCCACGAATGATCCAAAGATTGCGGCGCATCTCTGCGAACACTCGCTCAGGGCCTGGATGACAAAGACGAGCATCATAGTCCTGAATAAGAAGCTTTGTGGCAGTATGTGCTGGATCCAAGACTATAGGATGCTTCAGGGCAGGATCCAACCCTTCGGCCCGTCTAAGCCTCCCTCCGACTCGTATAATTCCCTCATCCGAATCAAGCTCTGGGGACAGGGTCAATAAACGACTGCTTTGGAGCACTTCCTTTCCAGTGCGAAGGCGACACAATTCCTCTGGGAAGCAATCTGACTGAATCTTTTGGAAGATCATCATCTCTGCCTTTCTGTAGTCTGCTGCATTTGGGGGTCCATCTGCCGCCCCATGCAGCTCCTGGGCTGTGGCCTCAACCATTTCCTTCCAAGATGCAAAAGACTGCTCTTGTGATGTTTCTTGTCTCTCCGCTCTTGCTATCATTCCACATGAAGTAAGCTTCCTGAACTCAGTAGTATCTAAGTCAGGTTGCTTTCCTGGTGATGATGGCCATTCTTCAGGCCCTTTAAGGAGGAAGGGTGGCCCTTGACTCCACCGGTTCTGTCCTGCTAACTCTGCTAAGGTCTTTCCGCGGGTAACATCATCAGCTGGGTTTTGCAACGAGTCAATATAACGCCAGGAACTCCCTCCTGTAAGCTCCTGGATTTCAGCGACCCGAGTGCCCACAAAGACTTTGTAGCGACATGACTCTGACTTCAACCAAGTTAGCACTGTTGTAGAGTCACTCCACAGTATTGTCTGATCTATGGCCACTGTTAATTCTCGTGCAATTGTCTTTGCTAGTTGGGCAGCTGTCAGAGCACCACAGAGCTCAAGTCGGGGAATTGAATGCTGACGACGAGGTGCCACCCTGGACCTGGCCGCCAGGAATGCTAAAGACACCTGTCCCTGGCTGTCCTCAGTTCGAAGGTAAGAGACAGCTCCATAGGCCTTTTCGGAGGCATCACTAAATACGTGAATCTGCCTGGAGACAATCATCTGACTATGAGGAGTTGAAGCGTACGGTCGAGGAAATGAAATGTGAGGCAACAAGTGTAGCTCTGACTCCCACTCTTTCCATGCCTCCTGCAGATCTTGGGGAATATGTGGGTCATCCCAGTCCCTCGGTTTGTCCCACATGCGCTGCACTATCAGCTTTGCGCGAGTCGTGTAAGGCAAGATAAATCCCAAGGGGTCGTATTGTCGTGCTAACACTTTGTAGATATTCCTCAGTGTCAAAGCTCCATACTCCAGAGGTCGGCTTCTGTATCTTAAAGTATCTGTCCCCCAGTGCCAGCTGAGTCCAAGGGCAGGTTCCAGCAGATCAGGCTCATCGTAGGAGAGCCATCGCTCCATACTGTCAGACCTCGCTTCCGCAGGCAGATGCTTGATGACGTCAGGTAAGTTACAGGCCCACTGCCGAATCTCAAACCCTCCAGATGCGAGAACTTCCCTGATTTGGTCCACTAGTTTCCTGGCCTCATCTGCAGTATCCACACTTTGGAGGCAGTTATCCACATAAAAGCATTGTTCAACTGAATGCCTGACTCCATCTCCTTCCTTGCTGTGAGTCCTCGCATGCAGTTGGAGGGCAAAGGTGGCGCAGCAGGGTGAGCATGCAGTCCCAAATGGTAAGACCTGCCATTCATAGATATCCGGTGGTTCCATCCGCCTCATGTCTCGCCAAATGAACCTGAGGAGGGGCCGATCCCTTGGCAAAAGCTGAACCTGATGGAACATGCTCTTGATGTCTCCACTGACTGCCACTGCATGTTGCCTGAATCTCAGTAAGACACCCAAAAGGGAAGCTCCCAGTGTTGGCCCAGGAAGGAGAGTGTCATTTAGATTCTGACCTTGATGTTGGTAAGAACAATTGAAGACCAAACGGTTCTTTCCGTTGTGGCTCACCAAGTGGTGGGGTATATACCATGATTCTTCAGTGCTGTAGGCTTCACTTGGGTCAATCCTCTTCACTGCTCCAGTTTCTACCAGCTTGCGGATAGCTGCTCCATATTCATCAGCTCGTTGAGGGTCCCGGCTCAACCTTCTCTCTGTACTCCTAAGGCTTGGGAGAACAGCTTCTTTGCTAGATTTGAGAGGAGGTATGTCTCGTTTCCGAAGTAGGGGTGTGGCATACCTGAGAACGCCTGCAACGTTGACTCGTCTTGTCTCAGCCTCTAGGAGCTCAACTGCTTCCTTATCCTGCCTTGATCGCATTGCCTGTTTATCACTCTGACATGGTAGAGTGTCCATCCTCCAGAGCTTCTCCACATTCCGCATCAGTTCTGTTGTCTCAGGTGAAACGCTTGTGAGAAGACACAGACTGGTGTCCGACACCCAATGAGCAAAGGGTGTGGGTCCTTGGAGAGTCCATCCAAGTCTGGTGTGAATAGCTGCCGGTCCTCCTGAAGGGCCCAGTCTTACTGGTTCAATTGGAGTAAGTAGGTGGGGGTAATCAGCTCCGATTAGAACAAGTGGCTTGACACGGCTGAATGGATGGAGGGGGATGTTTGCTAAGTGCTTATATTTCCTCTTCAGACTCATGATGGGGTATGAGTGGTCAGCTAGATCAAGGCGTGGAGAAGTGAATGCTTTTACTATCCGGAAATTTTTCCTGGGATTGATGGGAGATGAGATACTGAATGAAACAGAGGATCCCTTAAGTGTTTGGACCTCTTGCCGTATGGTACGAAGAGCGATGTCTTCAGGCTTCTTCTGTAGGCCAAGCTTCTCGGCAGCTTCTGTGAGGAGCATTGTACGCTCCGACCCATCATCTAGAATAGCGTACGTGTCGAGTATCTTGTCTTTATTTTGCAAGAAAACTCTGACGACTTTTAGCAGAACTCGAGAGGTTGTTGTGGGCCTGTCAAGATAAAGCACCTCTGTACTAGTGCTAACAAGACAGCTCTCTGCCTTTGGATGCTCATGTTTGGGAAGTGTGTTGACATCATGCAGAACTTTCAGATGCTTGCCTTGACATACACTGCAGAGCCTCTTAAGGTCACACTGAGCAGCCTGATGTGATCTCCCACATCTCCAACATCTTTTCTTAGCTCTTATCCACTCTCTCACTTCCTCACTAGTGAGATTCTGAATCTTGGGACACTTATTTAAAAAGTGCTCCGTACAGTCGCAATATGGGCAGTAGGATTTCGCCTTGACTTTTCCCTTTTCCACACATGAGCTCTGACTTTCGGGTCTGATTGCTTGATTTGGCATATAGCTCTCTGATCCATGTAGCACAGTGGCTGCTGGCTTACTGTGGCGTTTTTCAACCCGGTAGCTAGGTGGCCTTTGGAAGCGAACCTCTGTGGGGTTGTCATAGCCCTGGCACCATGACTCATATCTCAGCCATTCTGCCAGATCCAGTAGTGTGTGTGTATGCCCATGGCGATTAAACATCTGACGTCGAAAGTTTGCTCTCATCTCTATGGGAAGCTTAGTGAGGAGCCTGGCAACATGTGAGCCACATCTCAGCTCCACTTCCCCATCGGGGCCCAGGGTCTGCAGCATGCCTACAAGTGACTGTACGTGCAGGGAGAATCGCTCAAAGCCAACTGTGTCTCCCCTTCGGACCTCAGGTGAATCCATTACTGCTGCAATCCGTTTCAAAGCTACATGATGCGGTTGACCAAACTTTTCATTTAAGGCCGCCATAGTGTCTGAATAAGGCAGGGGGGAGTTTATATACGAGTCGGCAATAAGACAAGCTTCCTCAAGTCTTAAATGATCCACAAGAACCTGATATTTAAAGAGCTCAGTAGCATCAGCGGGCAACAAGTTTGTTAAGGCTAATTTCAGCCTAGAGAACTCCATCGGGTCTTTATTAACAAAGAGAGGTATTTTAGGTGTTGGCCCTTTGTAATCCCCTCCACTTAAAGTGGTTAATACTGGCGGGAACTGTCTACCTTGGTAAGAGTTTGGACGGTGTTGGTGGGGCCTGGGTTGGTAGTGAGAAACAGGTTCTTCAATATGAGTAGTTCGACGTTGTGAATTAATGATGGGTGGGAAAGATTCTGGCTGCTGTAACCTGGACTGTGCTCCGTATTGTTCATGATGTCGGCTAGGCATAGGGCGACCTGAGTCATGAGGTGTGGAGTGCAAACGTGAATGTGCTGTAATGCTAGATGTTGCATTGTCCCGCATGAGCTGCAACTCACCCATCATCCTATCTATAACAGTGACTACTCTTAACTCCTCCCCTACTATGGATGCTGGTGGATATTGTGAGGAAGGCCAGGGTGGTGGTGGCAGTCTATCATCACATTCCTCTTCCCTTAGCAGAGCGAAATCATCAGATAATGGAGGTGGCGGCAATGGCCAGTGTTCTGTAATAAGTTCCTGTTGATCTACTGTGCGCCCCCTGTCTGAGGATTTCTCTGGGTGTCCTACCCTTCTAGTATCAGGAAGTGATGTATAACTATGCTGTAAACTCTCATCAGCCCTTTGTCTTGGCATGCTCTCTCTATGTGACACAATCTGTTCAATAACCTCTTCAGTATAGGGCATTGGGGTGCATGGCCCTCTTAAGCTCATAGCTCCAAGGCTCTCATCCTGGTTAAAGGAGTAATCGTCATGCTCAGTTGGTGCACCACTCCACCTAACATGAGGCTGTGGGCTCCAATGTTCCTCTCTATATGTGTGGTGTGCTGGGCTGTTATGTATGGGCTCACACACCTTTGTTCGCACTGCACCGACTTCATAGTCTCTCAAGTAGGATGGCTGTCTTATTTGCCTTTTGGGCCGAGTCTGTGGGGCCCAGAATCCTTCACCACTCTGTTCCATACTCCCAGCACAGCTGCTCTCCGGCTCGAAGGACCAAAATTGTAGCGAAGGCTACCTGATAGCAGAGGCTAACTCGTTGTGTATAGCAGTGAACCAGGTGTGTCTGTTAGAACACGACAGAGGGAAGGATGAAATCAAACTGATTTATTGTGGCAAGTAAGTATGAACATGAGAGAGAAGAGCCAACTGTGAATATTAGCAGATGTACAATGAAGTGTCCAATTGGTTCCGGTGCACAGGTTCAGAGGATGATTTATAAAGCACAATTATTAGTCGCACACAGACGTGACGTTTAGGCCCAGCCTTGTGATTGGTCCGAAGTATGTGTATGAATACTGTGGTCCAATGAGCCTTCAGAGTGCTATGAGTCTATCACTTGGCCATTGACGCATAACAGCCCTTTCCTCACAATATACTGAAGATTGCACTTGCTTAGCTGGTTATTGGTGATTTCCTGATTAAATGAGCGTGTAGCCGATGAGTTGTGCTTATGAAAGTTGTGGTTTCTCTGTAACAGACAAATAATAACACTCCAGCATCAGCAATCAGTAATATACATCATTACTTTAACAAACTTACACATGACAGCACTAACATATACATTATAGGCTCTTCCCTCACAAAATGAACATAATTGGATGTAATCACACTCTAACATCCACATTTACTAACAAACATTATGCCTTTGAATCACTTCAGCTGAACAAACAGTGAATAGCATCGCGATCGCGATGCTAACGCATGCTAATTAGCACTATGACACATCAGGTATCTCTGTGATGACTGGGACTAATAAGTATAACTTCTAAATAATTGTTATAACCGGAACTGTACTCACTTTCATAACACGCACAGAAGCACAATTACATCCAGTCAGACACTCATTATAGCAGCAATACACGTTTCCAGCGCCACTTTAGTTAACGAGCCGCGCTCGGCAAAGTCTCGTGCAGCAACAGTTCACTCTGTATTCAGTAGCGCCTATTCCGGTTTCGGTTTGTGACGCGATTTCAGAATAAAAGTCTCTGAGAGTCAACATTGCTCAACAGCCTTTTGCACACTAGTTAACCCAGTTAAGCCTTCACATGTCACTGTAAGCTGTTTAGAAGTGTCTTGAATAACATCTAGTAAAATATTATTTCATAAATGTGTTGAAAAAAAAACTTCTCTCTGTTAAACAGAAATTGTGGAAATAAACAGAGGGGCTAATAATTCAGGGGGGCTAATAATTCTGACTTCAACAGTATGTATATGAAGAGTTTGGTTGCAAAACGCGATAAACGCCATTTTTAGACATTTGGATTGTATTATTGGAAATCACTGTTCAGATGTACCTTAATCTATGTGTGAATTTCTGCATTTAATAACATTTAAGAATGTACATTTTAGGCCGAGTAAACATGTATTTTGTATAAACACGGATGTGTCATGACTAGGCCCACACAGAATCTGCGCTCGCAGAATTCGGCAGATTTTCCACAGAATTCAGCAGATTTTTAGCCCTTTATTAATTCTGTTTATTTACTTTAAGTAAATGTGTGTAAATCTAAATTTATTCAGTTTTAAAATTAATTACAGTAATATTATTGACTAATATGAAAATGTTAATTGGATTTAAGTACAATGCAGTTTGCAACTCTAATAATACAAATGTATTCGTAATTGTTTCAATATTAAAGAACATCAAGCGTTTCCAAAGGTTTAAAGGCTACATTGTAAAAACAATTTTTTTCCATGCCTTAAAACACACACACACACACACACACACACACACACACACACACACACACACACACACACACACACACACACACACAGCCAGCTTCTTGAATTTTGGATTACTGACAATGGCTCGGCGAGGCAGTGGCGCAGTAGTTAGTGCTGTCAACTCACAACAAGAAGGTCGCTGGGTCACTGATTCGAACCTCGGCTCAGTTGCCGTTTCTGTGTGGAGTTTGCATGTTCTCCCTGCCTTCACGTGGGTTTCCTCCGGGTGCTCCGGTTTCCCCCACAGTCCAAAGACATGCGGTACAGGTAAATTGGGTAGGCTAAATTGTACATAGTGTGTGTGAATGTGTGTGTGGATGTTTCCCAGAGATGGGTTGCGGCTGGAAGGGCATCCGCTGCGTAAAAACTTGCTGGATAAGTTGGTGGTTTATTCTGCTGTGGCGACCCCGGATTAATAAAGGGACAAGGCCTACAAGTAAATGAATGAATGAATGACAATGTCTCAGCAGGTCCTGGATGTCAGTGAGAGTTGCAGAAATGTCCCATCACTATCCTGTGTGACAACTCTCAGTAGGATACACTGCAGGATCTCAGGCGGCATCTGTACAAAATAACCAACAATCATCAACATGTCGCTTAACATACAGTATATTAAAGTTAAACTCAAAGAATTAAATATGTTTGTACTAGGCATGCCTCCTCCTCACATTCCCCTTTGCATAAGTTTCATTCATGGGTTATAAAGTAAACAAAAAAAAGAGAACATGAAGTGTAAATAAATATATAAAAAAAAAAAAGCAAAAATCTATTAAAGCAAAAAGAGAGAAAGAACTGAGGTAAAATAAAATAAAACAGAGAATATGCTCCACAAGAATCATAGTGATGAATATATATCAATGCCAATGATCTGCAAACAGAATGTAGTATAGATCAGTAAGTTAAGAATCAAGTTTTATATTGTACATATTTAGCATTAACATTACCAGAATATGTAAATTAGAGAACAAGCCACAAAGAAAAATATATTTTGTTATCTTTGATATCAATAAACTTCATGTAATGGACTGTGTGGCTCGACACTCTTTAAAGTTTACATTATTCTTTTAAGTGAATAAGACCACTAACTGTACGATCAACCTGGAAAACGCCAACCCTAACACAGAAAACATTTTTTAAAGGCTTTAAAACTTCATATCTCCTTAAAGGCCTTTAATTAAATAAATTACACATAATACGTAGCCCGTGAGGTGTACTGCACATATAATTTAACCATTTAGGCTACATGACAGAAGACGTGTACTTACCATGCAGAGATGAAAACCGGAATCGAAAGCATATATTACATCAACGTCAATATGTTTCCGTGAACCAATGAAAGACTTGTAGGCGGAGTGACATGTTCAGTCCCGCCCACTTATGGGCGGGGCTGAATATGCAGCCCCGCCCCGTATTCAGCCCCGCCCCGATCTGCGGGCTGCAGACGGGTGTACTTGACCACAGCTGCCAGTAGTTTGCAGTTAAATCAAGGAAAAAACTGTATTTTACTGTAAAACCTGAAGCAAATTTCTTCTGTGTGTCACCGTTGTGGAGGAGAGTAGAGTCAGTGTATGAGTTAAAGATGAACAATGAACTGCTGATGTTATGCTGCATGTTTCTTTATTTATAGACAGCGGCTGTTTAGTTGCTGATGCAGTCAGAATCTCTCTGTGTTAAATCCAACTTTACATGTATGTGTGCTGATGTGAAATTTAAGACATTTGAGTTAAACAGAACATTTCTAATTAACTAAAATAAGTAATTATTATAAGTATGCTTCTAAGCATATATAGCACTTTACTTCATAAACTCATACAGCAGTTGGCAATTTTGAGGCAGTTGCTTTCAGTGAACAAAATGAGTTCACTTGAGTATTGTGTATATTAATGTAGTCCATGTATTTTTACAGAAACATACTGTAAAATAACAGTACATTGCTGGCAACTGCAGCTGCCAATATTTTACACTTTTTTTAGCGGGACAATTTATAACAGTAGCATCGTAAACAATTTAACACCATCCTTATTAATGGTTCTGTAATATATTTTAGTTTACTTTTCAGTAATATATTTTAGTCACTCATGAAAGTATACACAGACCCTTCGCTAAGCCCCGCCCTCCTTAGTTACTGTTGCTAAGCCTGTCAAGCTTTTATGCCTGGCACGGCTTTATCAATGTGTGTGCGCTGGTTTCAGACATTGCCAGGGATATAATGTCATTTTTGGCAAACAGGTGAGATATCCGAGAAAGCCAAACAAAAGGACTGCAGTATGCATTACAGGAGTATATTCACCACATAATAGGCAACCCATTAGAGAATATGCCCTATTCTTAATCTTGTAAACCATGTTTCCTCCTGCCGTGTTAGAAAATTGTTCTTTTTGACTTCTACCTCCTTTAGAATTTCAAATAAATGTCTGCCTTTCTCATCTTTATCCCATTTCTCTTGCCATAATCTATTAACACCTTTAAAAATCTAAGAAACTGTTTAGATGGTTTGTGTGAGAGAGAGCTGATATAGTTAAAGTGAAAACCATGAGAAAAATGTATCAATAAGTCATGACTGCAACAAATAGTGACAAAAAAGCAAAACAAAATAGACTTATTTTGGCGCGGCATGTGACGTCATCAGGCGGTGCCGCTTCAGCGCTGTGATTCAACTGGAGAAAGGTTTGTTTTAAAACGTTTACAGATATAAACCGATTTAAAGTTAAAGTTCTAAAGTTTTAGGTTTTTTTATACGATGCTAAATTATGTTCCTGCTGTTGGAAATATTATTTTAACCCTTTATACAGCGTAGTACTATTTTATTCTCATTAACCAAGGGCTATTGTTTGAATAAAGTGGATGCTAAAACTAGCACAGAATATTACTGTTAGATACAAAATTAGCTGAACCCAGTGAATATACAAGGGAGAATCACATCAAGTGTTAATAAAGATGAAAAATCAAGAAAAAATAAGACTTTAACTTCAGTTCAAATGTTTTATTTCAATATCTTATTTGACTTTACATTAAAATTCAGTTTTCTTCATCACGACAACATCCAGTGAAATGCTTATACGACCACCCATGACCTTAAAAAACAACAAGATTATAGATGAGAAATAAATTACTGAATAAAATAAGAAATAAAATATAGACACACTTTAGTTCTAGGAAATACAGCTGTAAAATAAACACATTAAAAACCCAGCGGCTATACAACTGTAGAGAACTTTTGCTGTAGACTGACTCCATGTACATTGACACCATAACTGAACTGAACTAGAATACACACAGAGATGTGTGTGTGTGTAACTGTGCCTGAATGTGCAGATGTGACCACAGACGTGCTGAATGTGTGTGTGTGCTGTGTGTGTTGTGATTGAGAGAGCGTCTGGTCTGTGTTCAGAAGCTCCTCCTCAGTGTCTCTGTGTTGGTCTTGATGGAGCAGAAGCCTTTATTTCTCTGAGCGCAGCAGGAAAGGTTTAGCTAAACTGTGTGTTTTCCTACTTTAGTCAATCCAACACTGAGAAACTCCTCATCCAGTCAAGAGTAACAGGCTTATTACTGGACACTAGGGATGGGAAGATTAACCGATATGTATCGATACGCGGTCATGCGCGTGCACGATGCGAGTGCATCGGTTGAGCAGCAGAGGATGAATGAAATTTTGGAAGCAAATCGAGATGCACCGGTTTTTGCGAGATGCATCGATTTTTCCGAGATACAGCTTATATTTTTAATATAGAATGTATTTTTTATTTATTAACAAGTGTTGTCAACCTGTTTTTGGCGCATAATTTAATCGACCTACATAAAGTAAGCCTTAGCAACGGATTTGCGGATGTGCACACACTACAACTCGGTGTATCAGGTGTGCGGATGAAGCTAGTGGAGCGCCCTCAGAAAGTGCGAGAAGCAAAACAAACATTTTATTCCCCACTGAGTTTTAAATCTAAAGTATGGCAAGCAACATTATGGATTTAAGGATGGATGACATGACAGGACAGATGCAATTTGCAAAATGTGCCGCGCATCTGTAAAATACGCGGGCAGTATGACTAATCTGAAATCTCACTTGAAGCAGCGCCACGGTGTTGTGAAAGCATCTTCTAGTGTTTCTGCATCCCCGGCTTTCGCACTGCTTCAACCAGCTCCAAAAGTGGTGAGAAAAGCATTGCAAGTTTTTTTTCCGTGCGCAACATTTCTGCTCGCTCTACGCCAATAACGAATGCTATTGCATTGTTCATCTGCAAAGATATTCAGCCTAGTGTCACGGAGAACGAAGGTTTTAAACACCTCCTCCTGTTAATTTTTATTTAATTATAATATTAATAATATTAATAATAATAATGATAAAAATAATTGGGTGTCACGGTGGCACAGTGGGTAGTTTGACCACCTCACAGCAAGAAGATTGCTGGTTTGTTATATTTTTATTAGCCTGTTGTTTACAGTGACAGTGATGTTTCAAAGCAGCATAACACTGCTAGTTCACAACCTTAAGTTTTGAATAATCAGTGGCAAAATATCTTTGTAAAACTTGTTTTCATAGTTGAAAAGTTAAATCACAATTCTTGTTGTGCAATGCTAAATTTATTTATGTTGAAAGAGTGCAAATATATACATATTTTTTTAATTGATATTGCACTTATACATTCTGTTTATCTTGAAAATACTTAAATAATATGTGCTATATGTTCTAAAATGGCCCTCTACTGTAAACTGACACTCTGGCTCTGAGAGAAGAGCCAGTTTGTAAAAAAAAGTCTTGGTTTTATTGGTTTATAAATAATCAAACTCATTCAATGGCACAGCATCCTCTTTCACATCATCTCATAAACTTGATCTAATTAGTGCTGAAATATCGCATCGTATCGTGATATGGGTGTGAATCGTATCGTGTTGCATCGCAATATGTCACAAATGTATCGCTAATATATCGGATCGTATTCTTTGTATCGAGATGCGTATCGGATCGGCATTATAGCTTAGATGCCCAACCCTACTGGACACAAATATTACTGAGCATGATTTAAGAGTTCAATACTGTACAGGAGCAGAATGTGGGAGATTATTATCATTTTTTTAAAGAGTATTTTTACTTAGTAAAGCTTAAAGTTCACAGTTTACCTACAAATTGAGCATAATTACAGTAAGAGAATGTGAGAGCAGCAGTCTTGTGTGTTTAAGACTTTATTTCAGCTGTTTTAAAACGCTCACTCACACTAATACTTGATCTTTAGTCACTCAGTACATTTCTTTATGATTTCCTGCAGAAACTTTAGTATTAAGAGAAGCAACACCTCATAATTCTGCAGCAAAACTGCTGAAACCCTCATGAGAATCTCAAAGCAGAAACAGAAAGAGGAGACGGAGAAGACGAGGAATTGTGTGATGAATTGTGTGTTAGTGATGGAAAAACTCAACATGTGATAAGGATTTATTACACTATTGGTGTATTTGTGTTATTATGCTCAAATTCTACATTAAGGTGTTGTTAATGTTAATTCATAACAGTGAACCAATCTTGTAGAGCATTTATTAATCCTAGTTAATGACTCCTGATGAACGACAGTGATTAGACATTTACTGAAGCATTATTAATCCACAGTTGTGCTTGTGAACATCAGTTAATGCACTGAGAGTCAACAAGAACTAACAATCCTAGAGGACACTTCATAAACATCAATGATGAGACTAATGAAGACTGAGACACGCACACACACACAGACAGACTTTCACAGATGGACACACACACTGTCTGTCGCGTACACACAAACAAATACAGACTCTCTCTCACACACACACATACACAAACATAGTTACTCCCACACTACACATGCACACACGCGTACACACAGCAATATATTCACACACAGAGCAGTGAACACATGCACACTCGCACACACACACACACACACACACACACACATACACACACACACACACTGCTACTGACTGTTCCAACAGAGGATTCTGGGTAAATCTCTTGTCAGTCTTTAGCTCAGTTTCACTGATGATCCAGAATAAAAGCCAAACCCAGGCCAGAGCGGCTCAGTGAATGTGGTCTGGACTGAGTGGATGAGGCTCATTGTGTCTCTATAGATGTTGTAGAAGATCAGAGTTCCTGCACTGTGATCCACAAACACTCCTATTCTCCTGCTGAGCGGCTTCACTGGGAGATCAGTGCATGTGTTATTGTGCCAGAATGTGAATCTGGAGGGAAAGCAGAACAAACTCCAGGACTGATCATTACGTCCAAACCAACAATCATCGCCATATCCCTTCCTCTTGATGCTCTTATATGACACTGATATACACACACCATGATCATCTCCACTCCAGTCAATCTCCCAGTAACAGGGACCACACACACTCTCTCTGCACAACACCTGAGGATAATAATTAAATCTGTCGGGATGATCAGGATACGGCTGTTTCTCCCACACACACTTCACCTTTCTGTTCTTCTCAGACAGAATGAGACGAGTGTGTGCTGTGTTTGGATCCAGAGTGAGGAAACAGACATCTGAACACAAGAACACACACATTTACAACCACAGCTGTGTGTGTGTCTGATTGTGTATGTGTGTGCGCGTGTGTCAGAGAGAGAGAGAGAGGGTGTGTGTGTGTGAGAGAGTGTATGTGTGTGCATGTGTTCACTGCTGTGTGTGTGGGTGTGTGTGTATGTGCATGTGTTCACTGCTGTGTGTGTGTCTGAGTGAGTGAGTGTGTGTGTCTGATTGTATGAGAGAGAAAGGGTGTGTGTGTGTGTGTGTGTGCACGCATGTGTTCACTGCTCTGTGTGTGTGTGTGAGTGTGAGAGATAGAAAGTGTGTGTGTGCGTGAGTGTGTGTGCGTGTGAGAGAGGGTGCATCCATGTGTGTGGATGTCTGAGTGTGTGTGTGTGTGTGTGCATTTGAGAGAGACAGAAGGGAGCGTGTGTGTGTCTAATTGTGTGATCGTGTGCATGCGTTTGTGTGTTTGAGAGAGTGTGTAAGAGTGTGTGTGTGTGTGTGGTCCTACATTTGCGTGGTCCTGCTGTAATCCTCATGCGTACTCCATGATCCAGACTGTAAACACACACACAGATTTACATTCAGTCAGTACACAAACATCAGTGTGGCAAGGGGGCGTGGCCGAGAGCCGTGGGAACGGGGTGAGGCCACCGCGTGAGTGGATACATGTGCGGTGCGCACCTGCCTCGGATCCCACGGAAGGAGCTCTGGACCATAAAAGGAGGACCGATGGCAGAGGAAGCCGAGAGAGGACCGGGCCCGGGCATGTTATTTTACTTTTGCTTTCAGTTTGACGGCAGTCTCCGTGAGGAGCTGCCGTCCGTTTGTTTTGGTTTAGAGACGGCAGTCTCTGTGAGGAGCTGCCGTCACAGTTCTTAATAAATCATTTTAAAACTCCGTCGGTTCTCCGCCTCCTTCTTCCCGGCGGCCAAAGGGCCGTAAACTTCATTACAATCAGCTTATCACACACACACACACACACACATTTACACACACGCACACACACACACACACACACACACACACAAAGCGGCTTTCACCACACTATAAGACTCAGATCAGAGGAGTATTGGACAAGTAGTATTAAGAAAGCCAGGATTTCAGAAAAAGTGCATCTTGAGTTTAGGAACCACTGGTCAGTTTTTACACACTTTGGGAACCACTGGTCAAGTAAACACTGGTCAAAGGAACTATGAGTGCTCTCAGGGAGTGATTTGTTCATCCGCGCGTGCGCACATTTGTGCAGGTGCTATTTTGTGCTGGCTCCTTATAGTAATCTATTTATGACTTATTTGTCGTGCAATCAACCTTTTGGGCTAGTTGTAGCAATGTTTGGAAGCAATTCGTAACATTTTAATAACATTTTGGCAAATTGAACCAAATGAACGAAATGACTCAAAAAAAGATTCATTCATCTTGATGAACGAGACTCAAAGATCCGAGTCAGTAAAATAATCCGAACTTCCCATCACTACACAATACCTGCTTGAAAGCCTTTCTCTCTCTCTCTCACACACAAACCTGACCTGATATTGTCCAGTTCTTCAGCACTAGTTTCACTGCTCAACTAAAATGCGAAAGCTGTACAGTGTTAATATGAGATATAATATCACAGTTAATGTGAGAACTGCCCCAGTGCACTGAAATATTTTAACAGGTTTGAGTAACATCTGGAGACTAGAAAAGGAGTAAAGTATCAAAGTGTATTCAAAATAAAAAAGGCAGTGCTGCTCCACATACTTGAGTTTGTCCAGTGTGTAGTTTGGATCCTCCAGTTGTTCAGAGAGCAGCTTGACTCCTGAATCTCCTGGATGATTGTAGCTCAGATCCAGCTCTCTCAGGTGTGAGGGGTTTGAAGTCAGAGCTGAAGACAGAAAACCACAGCCTTCCTCTGTCACCATACAGCCAGACAATCTACAAACACAGCAATAGTCCACATCACACAGTTGGACAATCACACATCTCTTTGTGTTGTGAAGATGCTGACTGCTGTTTCGGCTCATGTCAACAGCAGTGATGAACACACACATCCTGATTTGCTCTCAAAATGAGTTCTCAAAATGAGTTCTAATGAGGTTTGAGTCCAAGACAAGACAGAGTGCAAATAGATTTGATCTTAAGTAATAGACTAAATAAGACTAAATAATCCTACACATTATTCATTTAAAACTGTAATTGATTTGGATTGAGAATTAAGCATTCTTAAAACTAATTTTTCCAATCTTTAACGTTGTACTTTTGTAAAGAATCCACTGAATAATTTAGGATGGATAATAATCCAAAAGATCATTTTCAACAGATCGCATAAAGTTGTGGACATTTAGAAATTGAAAGTGAAGTTACATGTGACACTGCAGTTTAACATTTAGCGGAATCTGAACAGAATAGCAGACTAATCAATCCAGCTGAAGTCTTCATCTAAGTGTCAGCTAAATTGCACACCTTTTAGATGTTGATGTGTGTTAAAATCCTCAATGGTATTAACAAAGTTATTTTGTGCACAAACCCATTAATACTGTTTTATCTTAATATGATTTAAGTTGACTTTAACAGAGATTAAAACTTTAAAAATGTTTTAGGTAATTGGCAGCGACATGCATGTTTACAGCTGGCTATATGACTGTCAGCTGTTTACTCAAATACTATCAATGTTTAAAAATGTTTAATCAGGTATCTTTACTTTAGTAACGCTCCCTAAATGTGCAAATATCAGATATGTTACTATGTCATATCATTTACATTACATTATAACCAATGCTAACTCTTATGTTTGGGATGAAACATACTAAGTTAACATTAGCTAGCTCCAGCTTAGCATTACCTGTATTAGTTCTGCCTTAGCACCCAGGTGTCTGCAGGAACAGAACATTGTCACTCATGTTTCTGAATGAAAATGATTGATGCGCACTTGTACACTTCAACCCTTTCACACGTGAGTTTAAGTACTCAAGTTCCCATGACGACGCGTCAAGTTCATCACGTGACCCTCCAGCCCCCAACATCTATCATAGATATATCATATTTTGTTTCTTTTTGCCTTTTTCTTTTAATATTGACAAATGTTTTATTTATATTGTGAAATTTCTGTTACTCTTATTCCCAAATATGTGGCAGAACATATATATTGTCTTTTAAACAGCTTAATGATCATATTAGTATTCTTAATGGTGCCGTTGTTGTTGCTAGAAAAATTATGCTATAAAATGATGCTATATTAAGGCAAGTATCCTCTGCTGTATCCCATCTAGACTTCACCCTCTCCTGCAGCATGGTGAAGGCTAGATGGGATACAGCTGAGGATACTTGCATCAATATAGCATAATTTTTGTGACACTGTACAATAAATAATATTATTACATTACTGTGAGGGTTGGGTTTAGGTTGTGGTAAGGGTAGATGCTAATAAAATACAATTAATGCATAATTTAAATAAATAATATAAATACTTTTCGTTAACTTTCGATCTCAGCTATATCCCTTATAGCAACAACCGCAGGGGAGATCTGAGCTGCTGGATTTACTACATGTTTATTCTTAATTTTCTTCCAAAATACATGAAGGTAAGAAACTGTTTATCCAGGAGAGGAACAGAAAAAATATTTTATCAGCATAAACAATGTGTATCTTTTGTAAATAAAGCACATCGTCCAGTTATATTGAAAAATAAGTATTATTGCACGTGTATTTTACAAGCCTTAAATGGTATGTTTTGCTTGTAGTTGTGTGTATTTTAATGTCTGAAACCTAGATGGTTTGAAAGCACAGATAAATTATGATTTTTGACAAGCACAGCAAACCTCTTTCTGTGCCGCAGCGTGTGCAGTCAGATTTGAGTTTAGCTGTTGATAATGTGTGTTCTGAACACGCCAATCACACTGGTGTGATTGTACATGTGTGAAAAGGTTTATTACATTTGTCTATACCAGGGGTGTCCAAACTCAGTCCTGGGGGGCCGGTGTCCCAGCAAATTTTAGCTCCAACATGCCTCAACACACCTGCGAGGATGTTTCTAGAAAGCCTAGTAAGAGCTTGATTAGCTAGCCCAGGTGTGTCTGATTGGGGTTGGAACTAAACTTTGCAGGACACTGGCCCTCCAGGACCGAAATTGCAAATGCCTTGTCTATACACATACATTTGTATTCATGAGTGTGGAAAAGGGATCCCATATTTGTTAACCCAATATGTAACTTTTTGTAGTTGCTGTTTAGCGAAAGGAATTAACCTCAGTATCTCCAGTTTACAGTTTACAGACTTCAGTCCATCAGAGAGAAGCTTCACTCCTGAATCCTGCAGGTCATTGTTACTCAGGTTCAGCTCTCTCAGGACACAGTTTGAGAATTGTAGAACTGAAGACAAACTCTCACAGGAATGAACAGTGAGATTACACATGGCAAATCTGAGAAAGAAGAACACAGATTGCATTAACAGTGTGAATTTTAAGTAACTGATCTGATGTAAAATAAATTAACAAACAGAAACAAATCAATAAATCAGATGCTCAAACTCAGACCTCAGTGTCTCCAGTTTACAGTTTACAGACTTCAGTCCATCAGAGAGAAGCTTCACTCCTAAATCCTGCAGGTCATTGTTACTCAGGTCCAGCTCTCTCAGCACACAGTTTGAGAAATGAAGAGCTGAAGACAAACTCTCACAGGACTGAACAGTGAGATTACAGCACTGTAGCCTG
This sequence comes from Danio rerio, assembly GCF_052040795.2. Lineage (NCBI taxonomy): Eukaryota > Metazoa > Chordata > Actinopteri > Cypriniformes > Danionidae > Danio > Danio rerio. Next base: position 62,731,882 of record NC_141024.2, read on the forward strand.
TTTAAAGGACAAACACAATATGTATGTTGTCACCTAGGACCTCATTAATTAACAATGCTTACTCATAAAAACAATGTGTACACCAGCTTTCAGCCTTATGGTTGTATATACTAACACTAGTGTTGTATGATATACCGATACTATAAAAGTTTTGAGACACCCTAGCTCTCAAAATGAAACAATTCAGAATTTTTCTTTAGTACTTTTAAATGACAGCTGTATTTACGAGTGCTCGTCAATAGGGGCAGTGTGGGAGCCAAGCACTTCTTCTACAGCAAACTGAGGGCTCTATTTTGACAATCTAGGTGCAAAGTCCAAAGTGCAGGGTGCAAAGCATAAAGGGCGTGTCAGAATCCACTTTTGCTATTTTAAAGATGAAGAAATCCAGCTTGCGCCATGGTGCATGGTCTAACAAGGTTGAGCTTATTCTCTTAATGAGTTATAGGTGTGTTTTGAGACTAAACCAATCAGAGTCTCATCTCCCATTCCCTTTAAGAGTTAGTTGCATCGTGCTATAGCGCATTTGATCTTTACATGACAGACTTTGAAAGTGGAAAAACTGAACGCGTTACTAGCGGGAAAACAGTTAAACAGAGCATCTGCACCGAGAGAATGAGCTTCCTCCAGTCAGCCTTTACTTTCACTTTCACTCTCATGGATAGTGAAACGTGTTGTATGCACAGACATCGATTAGCCTATCTAACTAATTTCCATTATTAGGCGCAGATTTGTATCAAAACTATTTCTAAATTCAGTTCTAATTTCCAGCAAACGAATAAATAAACAATAATAATGAAGTGTGGTCAGAAAACTTAGCTATATCCAAACACACATGCTCTCGGGAGCGCGCACCATTCGCGCCCGCGCCGTTCTCGCGCGAAAAGCCGCCGGATCGGCCGACTCGGCCGCCCTCCTCTTCCTCCTCCTCCTCCTCCTTCCCTAAACCCAAGCGACGGTTCGCAAAAGCCGTCCAGAAAAAAAAAAAAAGCAAAAGCCCTCGTCTTCGATTTCGACCACGTTTTTGGATCCCGCCGCGTTCTCGCCCTTATTTTTCGGATTTCGTTTTTCGTCTTACCTGATTTCCGGAACCTGCTGTTCCCCGGACTCGATCCCGGTAGTCGTCCCCGCGGCCAGCTCCTCCTCCTCCGGGACCTCCGCTCTGCCGACGCAACACTGTGAGCTAAGCGGACAAACTGGTTGCATCGGGAAAGCCCTCCACTCGGAGGCGAGCCGTCGGCCGGCGAGCGCGAAGAGGAGGGGCGGAGCGGCTCCACACCGCCCCACAGCGTTCGCTGGAAAAAAACTAAACACGGCCTTACGTACCTCCGGCCACGTAAATCGCGGTCTCCAGAAACGTCCGCGGGGCTATGTTTCCAGAATGAGCTTGGGTTGTTTTGGACAGAACTGATTCAAAGTGAAATTTGGAATTATTTTGAGCAAGGTCCTGACTCTCTGTGGTCATCAAAAAGCCCATGGCACTTCTCGTAAAAGAGTAGGATAACAAATGCTATGTAAGTCAATGGTTACAGATTTTCAGCTTTCTTCAAAATATTTTATTTCATGTTCAACTTTTAGAAAGGTTTATAACCCCTTGAGGGTGAGTAAATGAGTAAATTTATATTGTTTGGTAAACTATCACTTAGACAACCACTGCCAATATATTAATCTGAATAATATTAAAAACAATTTTAAATATAAAATAATAAACAATTAGTCACAGTATTCTGCAGTGCAGACAATATCAATATTGTGTATGTTCATTAACATGATATATTGTATTATTTAATATCAGCAAATGTCTATTTCTTAGATGAAAGAAATAAGGACTTACAGAGCTCTTTTGGAGGTTTTGATGACTGCTGATAGTCTGATGAGACACTCATCTGATCTCTGGAATTTCTGAAGCTCAAACTCCTCCAGCTCCTCCTCTGAGGTCAACAACACAAAGACCAGAGCAGACCACTGGGCAGGTGAAAGGCGAGCAGATGACAGACTTCCTCTACTGAGGTGAGACTGAATCTCTTTCAGCAGAGTTTGGTCGTTCAGTTCATTCAGACAGTAGAACAGATTGATGGATCTCTCTGGAGACAGATTCCCTTCAAGTTTCTGCTTGATGTAGGCAATTATTTCCTCTTTGCTCTGGTCTCTGTCATCCTGCTGTGTCAACAGGCCTTGTAAGAGTTGTCGATTGGACTGGAGTGACAGACCGAGAAGGAAGCGAAGGTAAAGGTCTAGATGTCCATTCTCACTTTCCAGAGCCTTGTCCACTGCAGTCTTCAGAAAATCAAGCATGCCTTTATTTTTGCTTATCTGTATAAAAAACCATTCATGCTTCTTGTTTAGAATCAGATGTTGATAAAGGGCTGCAATGAACTCCTGAATGCTCAAGTGAAGAAAGCAGTACATGGTACCAAGAATGATTCCCGTCCCCTCTTTAAAGATCTGGGTACACATGCCTGAGTACACCGATGCCTTATAGACGTCAATGCCACAGTCTTTCAGATCGCTCTCATAAAAGATCACATTGTTTCTTTCCAGCTGCTGGTAGGCCAGTTTCCCCAGCGAAAGGATGAGCTTTGGATCCCAGGAGACATCTGCTGTGTTTTCTCCATCATACTTTCTTCTGCTCTGCTGGATCTGAAAGCGGAGAAAGTGTGTGTACATCTGTGTCAGAGTCTTGGGAGATTCCTGCAGTGTTTCAGCATGAGCCCTGTGTTTCAGTTTCAGTATGTTCTGAAGAACAGTGGCTGAAATCCAGCAGAAGACTGGGATGTGGCACATAATAAAGAGACTCTTTGACTGTTTAATGTGATCAATGACTTCTCTGGCCTGATTCTGATCTGTGAGTCTCTTTCTGAAGTACTCCTCCTTTTGGGCATCATTGAATCCTCGTATCTCTGTCAGCCGGTCGATACAGTCAGCAGGAATCTTACTGGCAGCTGCTGGTCTGCTGGTGATCCAGATGAGAGCAGAAGGAAGCAGATTTCCCTTGATGAGGTTCGTCAGGAGAACATCCAGAGAGACTGCTGAAGATACATCACGACACGTCTCATTACCAGCAAAGTTCAGAGGAAGACGACATTCATCCAATCCATCAAGGATGAACAGGACTTTGAATCGTGTGCTTCTTGTAAGGTTCAGTCCTTTAGTCTCTGGGAAAAACTGAGTTATGAGGTCTTTTAAACTTTGTCTTTCTTTCTCCTTTAAGTTCATCTCTCTGAATGGAAGAGGAAATATGAAGCTGATGTCTTGATTTTCTTTTCCATCAGCCCAATCCAGAACAAACTTTTGCACTGAGACTGATTTCCCGATGCCAGCAACTCCTTTTGTCAGGACAGTTCTGATCTGTTTGTCTTGTTTAGTTGCTTCAAACAAATGTTTGCATTCAACCTGTATCTCTAGTGACTGATGATGTCTGGAAGCAGCTTCAATCTGTCTGATCTCATGTTCAGTGTTGACCTGTTCACTCGCACCCTGAGTGATATAGAGATCTGTGTAGATGTTATTCAGAAGTGTGGAGTCTCCTTGCTGAGCAATTCCTTCAAACACACTTTGATATTTCTTCTTCAGGCTACATTTAAGTTGATTAATGAAGAACAGCTCACCTAAACACAGGAGCAAAGAAACAGAGAGATTTAGTCTTGACTTAATTGTAAGTGACAGTCTGACAGAGCGCCATGAGTAGGGCCAGACAGAACTTTCAGACATTTTTTGATATTTCTGTGGAGAATTTTGTAAAATATCTGCAGATTACTGCGGAATGATTTTGGGAATATCATAACTTTGGGATTGTCATGAATAAAAACTAAATATATAAAATAATAAATAAAAAATAACACCATTTTAACTTAAATAAGAATAAAACTTAAAATAAGAATATTCAATAATATGTAATGTTTATAATACAAATCCAATTAGATCCACTTAATTGCTAAACAAAGCAAGTGTCTCATATAACAGATCTACTAAAAGACAGAAAATATGACTTTACAAACTGCACTGTAAATAAATTATATGAACATTTTCATATTAGTCAACAATATTACTGAAATTAATAAAAAAACTGAATAAATAAAAATGCACACAAGTAAATAAATAAACTCAATGATGGGCTAAACATCTGTGGAAATCTGCAGGTTTTGTGTGGGTCTATCCATGAGTCTCTTACCCTGGAGAGTATCAGCAGCTTGATCTTGCTTCATCTCTCTCAGGAAGAAGAGTGTGAGATCAAGAGCTGCTTCTGTGATTCTGCTTCTGTTCCCATTAAAGTCCTTTACAAACTCTTCACTGTTTTCGTCTTGTAAGATTTTCTTAAACTTCTCCAGTTCATTCTTCAGAAATCTGAACATTTTGCTCTCAAGATTCTATGAGTGAAGAAACAAGAAGAACAACATTTAACCAAAACATTTGGTAACACTTTATAATAACTACACACTATGAATCATTTACTGAGCATTTGCATCTAATGAATTCATTACCTGTTAAGCATTAACTCTACATTAATAAGCGTTAGTAAGCAGTTTAGAACTGCAGCTACAAATGCTCTACTCTTGACTTACAACCATATTTATATTGTGCTTAATAATTGTATTTTCATGATTTGTTAATGATTTATTTTCATTAAGTATCGCATTATTTACAAACCATTTGTATTTACAAGTAGTTGGTGGTTTTTAAGATCATTCAGAATGAGTTAGTAAATGATTTATAAACTATTGAAATCACCGTTTCTATATTTTATTATTCAAGCATATAGTAATAGTTAATTTATATGTTAATAAATGCTTTATTAACTCAATTTCATGCAGTTTTGTGACCTAATCTAAAGTGAGTACTAGTTATGCTTTATAAATCCCTAATAAATGACCATTAAAGGGTTGGTATCAGATAAATAATAGATCTGCAATCTTCTCTAAAAAGTAAAATTACTGTAAAGTTCCCTATCAAATAGGGAAAAACAACAACAATTTAATAATTTAACAATATATTAGGATGCAATGTTTAAACTGTACAGTAATTTTATTTTAGATAAGGTTGCAAAGATTTTTTTTTAAGTACAGTTTTATTTGTGTGTTTTTAAACAAATAGAAATTAATAAAGCCGTTTATTTTCTTTTTTTCCTGTTTAGAATTAAACAGCCTTTAATTGTCATTTATAAGGGATTTATAAAGCATAAATAGTCCTCACTTTAGATTAGGTCACAAAACTGCATGAAATTGAGTTAAACAAAGCATTTATTAACATATAAATGAACCATTATTATATTCCTGAATAATAAGAATTATAAATGTTAATTTCAATAGTTTATTAATCATTTACTAACTCATTCTGAATGATCGTAAACTTCTCTTAAATTACTGTTTTGTAAGTAATGCAATACTTAATTTAGTAATTAAAAATAAATCATTTACAAAGTCTGAAAATACAAGTATTAAGCACATTATACATGTGGTTGTAAGTCAAGAGTAGAGCATTTGTGTTACACAACCAGCGATCGCTCTCTCTAGAGATCGCTGGTTCTCACACGAACACCAGTACTACACTTCCGCATTTCCCAGGACTACATTTTCATACATGCTTTGCTCCAAGACACCCATGCTCACACATCTAGCTTGATTGCACTCACCAGCTGCACCTTGTCAGAGACTGACCAGTGACATTACAACGCATTTCTCCCTGTTTTGTTTCTCCGTGTGTAAACCCTAGCCTGGTATTCCTTGTTATCCTGTTTAGCCGCCTGCCTTATGACCTATTGCTTGTATATTGACTACGATTCTGGATTTGCCTGCACATACCTGTTTGTACCTGATTTGACCACTGCTTGCCTGACGCTGAATAAACCTGCAAATTGGATCTTACCTCCTGTTGTATCTGTCACTCCACCCGGTCGTTACAATTTGTAGCTGCAGTTAAAAACTGTTTACTAATGTTAGTAATGTAGAGTTAATGCTTAACAGATAATGAATTCACTATTTGCCAATGCTTAATAAATGGTTCATAGTGTGGAGTTATTATAAAGCGTTACCAAACATTCATTTGCATAAAGCTTTTCATGCACAAACTACTGAACAATTGAAAATACATTATAATACATCATACTATGGGACTGTGCTTTATTTTATTGCCTGATCAACAATTCAGGGTGTGCAGTGGATTTGTAAGATAAGGATTTGTTTTAAGCTGTTTGAGGACAAAAATATGTCAAATGTCTGTAATACAACATCTGAACAGTGGCTTTAAGTGTGGAAACATCAGCATCTCAGAGAGCATGTTTTTTGTGTGTTTAAAATAACTAATAATTTGTGTGTGTTTAAACACTAATAGACAACTAAACATTGATGTTTTGGCTAAAACAAGGCTTACATTTATCTGTCAGTGAAAATGTAATAGTCATAAAAGAACAGCACAAACTAGACTAGTCAAATACACATAAATGAAAGACTACATGTGTGAAGTCTGTCTAATCTTTGTATTGATGACTAGTCTAGATTTGGACTACTGTTAGAATTTAACCAAAGCTCAAACTTAGCCTTTAGTCAAGCCATCCTCATTTGGACATCTATTAAACAACAATGACATGGTGGGATATGCAGAATAATTGGCTAATCCGTTCATTTATTAGAAAATAATGCACACAGAGGTGTAACGGAGACTCCACGAGTATCACAGTTGTGCATTATTTTATAAGAATTCAATGAACTGGAGTCAATGATTACTTAACAAATTAACTGCTCAACATTTTAATTAAGCAGTATATTTTTTAAATTAACTATTTTTTATTTAATTTGTTTATTATAAATGAGATTTTTCACACCTGGAAGATCCACTGGAGATTGTCTGTGAAATTGTTGTGTCTCCTGTAAGTCTCATCTCCTGAATCTGGTAACTCATATTTAACACTGTTAAAAAATAAAACTACTGTAACAATACATTTAGAGGCAAACAAACAGACATCTTACAAACACTGAAAATAATACATGTAGTGCTCATAATAAGGAGACAAGTGGACAGATTTGTTACTTGAGTTTTCTGTTACATGTTACGTTTAGCTGAGAAATCACAGACAATTGCCACTGTCATTAGAAAGACCTGTTAACCACAAAGTCATTATTAGAAAATAGCTTTAAAAGAAATATTTGAGTTACAGTTCATTAATACACAAACTTTTAGCTACAAAACTACACAGCTACATTTTGCTTCAAAAGTTTGACCTTTATTTAGATATACTTACAAAACAATATGGTTATAAACTACTTCAAAACATCTTTCATGTTCCACAAATGAAATAATTGACAGAAATCTGATATTAATATTGACTGAAAGATGCTCTGAATAAGAAGCCAGGTGTCTGTAAATGTCTTAATGAATCAACAAAGTCATTTGGATAATATAAACAAATGATTAATTCAGGAATGATTCTCTTAACTGAATTGTTGGTTTACACAAAACTGTTGATGTGACTAATAATGTAAAACACACAATACCTTTGTGCAGATGATGGTGTTTCCCCACTGAACTCTGGTGGATAGCCTTTAGACCAATCACTCTTCAGTGACACAGAGCTGGACACACATGATCCTGATCTCACACTGAACACACAAACACACCAGAGGAATTAGGAGTTTTATGAGTTTGTGTAGTTTAATTCAGCACAAACTAATTGTTGGCTGAAGATCTGTCTGATCAGGTCTGCTACACAGGAATCATGGGTAAAAATTACACATATTGAGCTTCGGTAAATATGACTCCAGATCGAGCTGTCTGTAATCTAGAATGATCTAAACACATTTGCTGAAGCTGTAAACTGAAGCTTTTTCCATCATTTGATCAGGCAATAGCAACACAAATAAGTGCATTGTTGTTGGTGTTTGTTCTTCAGAGAAAGTGTTGAAATAATGGTGTAAAAACAGAGTCAATACCTGTGTTTCTCTGAGAGAGAGTCCTTTACTCGCTCCTCTGCCATACTGCAGCTAAAACACCAAAGCAGACATTAGCAGAGCTTTGAGGAAACAATCAGCCGCTGACCATCATCTGGAGATGACAATATACTGAGATGAAGAACAGCACACTTTATAGTGAGTATAGTACAAAGCATATAATTAATGCTCACTTCACTTACAACACCGCACTGAAACAGACAACATGATGAGGGACACAACAAACTGACTTTCAGTCATTTTACAGCAGATAAATATACTCTACTGGAAAAACTCTTAACACTAATGCAGTTGCAGGGCGAAACAATAAGGATTGGGGCCAGCATGCGAGATGTTCAGCACAGTAGACAGGATCATTACTGATCATTACAGTGCTGTCTTGTCACTGAAGTTTAATTTGCCTGTGATTATTCATCAGTTGCGTGCACATACAGTCTTAGAATCAAGAAACATTTGTGCTTTTAAGCCTTTAAATGCTACATTCTCTGTGAAATTGTGAACATCATATTGCTTATCAGGTTCCTCTTATCTGACTGAATGTTGATTTGTATTAATTTATTAATAAAGTCAGCTAAGTGAGCCACCTTTTGTTAAATAATAATCAAATACCTGCACATTTTCAACACAATTTTTTTGTTTGCAGAACAATTCAAGTTTTACTCATTATACATTTATCAACATTTCAAAATATTTAACAATTGTTTTTCAAGATCTTTGAAAAATGTAGTAACATCAAAATTGTATTTTTTTTTTAATTGTTCGTTATTTAAAGTATTTAAAGAAACATTATGCTTAATTTAAAAAAGTGTATGTATACAGCTGATCGAAAAGTGTATGTATGTTTGGCTTTTGACACATTATTTAAAACATGTGGCTGAAGGATAGCTATTTTTTTTTATTTATGTGGCCAAAAATATTCTGGCAGGGCAAATAAAAATCTAAACCACTGGCCGACTAGAAAAAATACTTAGCGTTAAACCCTGAATTCGTTAGATAAGATAAAAATATATTTCACATTTGATATGTGCATATTATTTGTCACCATAACTTCCATTTTAGCCAACTAATTATCAAAATTGTACTAATTATTTGTTTACTGACTTAGCAGTTATTAAAACATTACCAGTGAAATGCAGTTTAAGGATCATCCGCTTTTCTTTTGTTTACGAAAAGCTGTGCTTTCACTTTCGATTTCTTGACTCTCTTTTTAAAGCTTATTTTGTGCTCAATGAGCTAAAATTATCGAGTCAGTCTCATATAGAAGAGCACAAAAATTTTCAATGGATTAAAAAATGTGAGTTTTTTTTTGACAGTGTGTTAAATTGACCGTGTTTTGGCTCTGTGTTTAATCAGTGAATAAAAATGCTAATTGACTGTCTTTCAACAAGGGGCGCCTGTAGACCCGCAGAAATAGGGCTGTTGCCTTGGTTACTGCTGTAAACAAAACAGTGAAACGCAGGAGGATTTTATCTATCTCATAAAATACATCTCAATATTTGCAGATTAAGTTCAGGCACTCCCATACACAGCAAATTCATTGGTGTTAAATTTCAAGTGTTGTGGTAATTCAGAGTAAAGTGTTAAAATTCTAGAATTAGATAAAGGTAAAATAACCCTCTCGGCGTTAGAAGCTGATTTGCCTCCTTGTCACACAGAGTAACATGTATCTACCTTTGTAGAAAACCCTTATATTTGAGAAACTAATCAGAGTGTCTGAAATCTCGCCACACCCTCATTCACCTGGCCCTTAAATTAGTCAATTAGTTTAGTCCACTAGACAGAGGGAATGACCACAAATAAGTGAATTCAGACACCTGCTGTTGAACACCTGCTGTTAACAAGCACAATCACTGAAGGAATAAGAAATTGAAGGAAGAAATAAAACTACAGACACAGCCTCACACCAAACCAACTGAATTAAAACAGAGGATTAAACAACTCCATTAAATAATAGCATAAGCAGCTTCACTGATTACAGTTTGACTTCATTTCTGTAAGAATATTTGACAATGAACAGAGGTTTATATTTTTTTTATTAAAAATATTTAATTTGACCTCACCATCATAGAGATCAGAGGCTGCTTATTTGAGCTCTTGAAGCTTTACTCTTATATCCTAATGTTTCTATGACTGCTATAACTGTGTTTCTAAAACTCATCAGCTATAGCAAGAAAGGTCAAGAGAAATTATACTGTTTAAGCTTAATTGTTATAGACTTAATTTCAGGTGTTTATTAAGTTGATACATGAAAATATTCAAATATAGTTGTATTAAAGCTGCATGGGACAATACTACTGGCAGTCTGCTGCTCTTCATAGAAAATTCAACAAACAATTAGGATGCAATTAATAATTAGTGTCATGCACTACACAGTCAAGCTCCAGCTTGTGCATTATGACACACAGACATCAAGAATCAGGACATGAACCTCAACCATGGTTGCTAAAAAAAAAAAAGCTGCATAGTTCATGCCGCAATGCATGCTGGGTGCCAGCATAGTACAAAGCTCCCAGCATGCATTGCAGCATGAATAAATTATGCAGCTTTATGTTCTTACAATCTCTTTCTTTTCCTTTATTTTGTGTTGTTTTTGGGAGGTGATATTTCAGTAGCGTTTTTTTTTTTACTTGATTTGTATTTTTTTGTTTGTCACCATCATTGAGACTCAAAGACTAATTGTTGATGTCTGGGTGTTTTTAAGTTCTGCCAGAGATCAAACATTCTTATTGTAAATGGTGTTTAATAACCTGTTATAAAGTCATTAATTGTTGGAGCTTCAGTGGTTTCATTTATGTATATTATTTATTTCTCACACATAATTAATATGACACTGAATTAAAAAACAAGCAGGAAAGGATGGCTATGATTTCATAAATAATCTCTTCAGACTGACACTTTTAATTTCTTTTGGCTTTCTATGCTATATGTTTAAAAAGTGTGATTAACACTAACTATAGCAGCCAAAATAAAAGACATTTAAAGTAAGAAGTTGAAGAGCCTGACTAAAGTAGACTCTGTCCTCCATCATGGTGACTTCAAATGAACAACAGAACTTTTGTTCACATGACAGAAATAAAGTCAAACGTCAGTAATAGGTGAAGCTCCATGATAAGTTGTTTAATGTGATGAGTTTTTTTTTTTAAAGATGTTGACAAATATTTTTTTTTATTGAGTAATTTGTTTTATTTTTATTGATTATTATTTTATTTAGAGTTTTTTTTTCTCAGTTGATTTCATCTTTGGTTTTGGCTTGTGTTTTTCTGTCCTTCAGTGATTCTGCTTGTTAACTGTTGTTCATCAACAATTCTCAATCCTCCTTTAATAAGACACTTAATTGTCTCATTAACTTCATCACTGTCTGAGTGTTCAGCCCTCTGTAGTGAGGACACTAGTTAGGATTTTGCTCTGGAATTTAAGGCTTACGTGTGTTCGAATGAAAAATACAGACTATGGGATGTATTTTTAACAGAAATATTCTGGAAACTGAATTTACGTATGTAAAATGTTGAAAACAGCAGATTACTGGCAACCACTGCTGCCAGTATTTTGACATACATTTAACAGATATTTTACACAATAAGAGTTTGCTAATTAACACTCTGGGTGTTAAAAATTTTAACACTTTCAAAAATGTTATTTTAACACTTATAGTGGTTCCCATATAAACACTGAGGGAGTGTTAATTTTAACTCTAAGGTAGTTAAATCTACCAAATCTAAAATTTGCAGTTTGAGTTCAATAAAAAATACAAACTGTTGAATGTGCTTTTAACAGAAATATTCTGTAAACTGAATTTATGAATGTTAAAAACAGCAGATTACTGGAAAACACAGCTGCTGGTATTTTTCTGTAAAATCTAAAAATGAAAAAAAAAAAAGAAAAACAGCAAAACGGTTTTTGTGTCACCATTGTGGAGGATAATAGCGTCTCTGTTCAAGTCCAAGATGAACTGAGAGTATTCGATGTTATGCTGCATCTTCTTTTGTTTAAAGGTAACTGTGTAGTTACTAATGCAGTCAAAATCTGTTTGCTAATTGCAATCACACATGAAAACATTATTGCATCTAAAGACTTTACATTTTTGTGCACTAAGCTATGATTTTGTAAACTGAACATTGTATTAGTTCATGAAATATGGTTATTTTTTTGTAAATTTGTACAGTTATATAAAACTTCCATGTTTTTCACAGAAAGATTCTGGCAACCACAGCTGCTGGTATTTTTTCGGAAATTTAACAGATATTTTACACAATAAGAGTTTGCAAATTAACACTCTCTTGGTGTTGACAATGTTAACACTTTTAAAAGTGTTATTTTTAACACTTATAGTGGTTCCCATATAAACTATGAGGGAGTGTTAATTTTAACTCTAAGGTAGTTAAATCTACTATCTAAAATTTGCTGTGTACAGCCATACGTTATATAATTGAAAATTATACAAAATGTAGTACCTTGCAAAATAGCATATATAGTACTTTTAAGGCCCTTAAATTCCTCTTAATTGATTAATTTTTAATACTTTTTAAGACCCCGCGGACACCCTGCTACATGTTATGTGAGTATGAGTGACAGATTAGAAAAGTCATCATATTTCATTGTCAGATTGATTCTTTTTCTGCTGGTGACTGGTCTTATGCTGGATTTACACTATCTGCATGAATTAAGTATTCGTGTGAGTAGATTACACACAAAATCAATGCAAAAGCGTAAATCTCAAAAATAACACGATAGTGTGCTATTTTACTATGGTATCTGCTGGTTTGCGCACTAATGCAGAAGTCCACAACCTTCCAACAGCAATGGTATGGCCCGACTACGAGCGCAGAAAAGTAAAATGGAAAAATCACAATAATGTGTCATTATTTAAAGTTTGTTCTGAGATCAGATTCAAATGCAACAACACAAACTTGTAGAATCGAAAATTAAACCGAGTGACAATTATCCGTTGTTGAAGTACTCAGAAAAATGAAAAATGAAAGTTTGAAATGCATTTTTCATTTGTTTAATTTTGATGGTGTGAATTAAACAAAGCACTGCAAAGCGTTACACGGATCTATACGGAACTCTGACACCTCATATTTCACATTTGATGTATGATATGTAGTTTATTAAGATAAGATCAGGTTAAGCCAATTACTCATTTATATATTTAGTTTGTTAGTTGGTAGTAAAAATGTCTGCTGACATTTAAGAGTAAAATACATTTTAAGGAACGCCAGCAGTTTTTCTTCCTGTTTAACTGTTAGGGCTGGTTGAACTTTTCTTTCAATTTCATAACTGTAAATTTAAAGTTATATTTTGTGCTGATTTATGGAGTGAACATGATATTAATGATTAAAAACACTTTCATAACATTAAGAAATAAAGTGTTCAGACACAGTGTTGAAATGACCATGTTTTTACACTTTGATTAAACAGTGTTTGAGGCTTTGAGACAGTGCTTGAGCATCAAGATCAGACAAACATTTAAATCAAATCACACTTACACGTTTAAAATCCCTTCATCATTTCCACAAATAAGCGTAATGGTAGAAGTATCAAACTTACATGCAAAAGTGCAGGCACTCTTGTCCAGAAGAAACACAATCTGAGCTCTTTGACTGTTTCAGTTCTTCTTCCCTTTCTTCTTCTTCCTGGTTTATTGCCTGTCAGGAACTCAACTTGGAAGGTGCATTACTGCCACAACCAGACTGGAACACTTCTTGAAACCCATATAGATCTAAAAAAGACTGCAGTTTTATAAATACAACCTTTTCTACACTCTTAAAAAAAAGGTTCCTTGAGGTTCTATATAGAACCTTGGGGTTTTATACTTGGCGAGTAGAACCTTTTACCCAAAAATTGGTTCCATTTAGAACCCTTTGAGTGCAAAGAACATTTTTGAATAAAATGGTTCTATAATTTTTGAATCATAACATAATTATTTAGTAAAGATTATAAAATAATTATAAGCGATAACACAGAGAGACAAAGTCTTTTTGAGTCAAAACCTAATAAAATGAATGCTGTGGTCAAAAACTTAATCAGTGTACATTATGATGGGATTTTTTTTCATGCAGGTTTATTAGCATATAACTTATGGGCCTAGTTTATACATACTCAATGTTTAAAAATTTTGACAAACTATTTTGTGAAATAAATAAAATAACCAACTTATTTAGACTGTGCATTAACATGTTGTTATGGTTTAATAATTTATTTTAAACTAATAATCATAAATAAAAGCCCTCTGGTGACGTCATTGACAAGGACATCGTCATGGACTGGTGGTGAAGAGCCTCGAGAGTGACGGTTAATTTTTTGAAAGGAGAAGTCCACTATTTGGACTGAAATAGTGGACTTCTCCTTTCAAAAAATTATGGTGTTATAAATTATGGTGTTATATCACCATATAACACGAGGGATTTTCTATCAAATAGAAACATTACTTCATAATACAAAATATTTCAATATTATATATATTATATATATATATATATATATATATATATATATATATATATATATATTGAAATATATATTGAAATATTTTGTATAATGAAGTAATGTTTCTATTTGATAGAAAATCCCTCGTGTTATATGGTGATACAGACTGAATTCAATTCAATTCAATTCAGCTTTATTTGTACAGCGCTTTTAGAATGTAGATTGTGTCAAAGCAGCTTCACATAAATGGTCATAGTAACTGGAACAGTGTGGTTTAGGTTTTAGTGTTTAAGTTCAGTTCAGTTCAGTTTAGCTCAGTTCAGTGTGATTTAATCATTACTGAGAGTTCAAACACTGAAGAGCAAATTCATCGATGCGTAGCTCTACCAATCCTGAACCATGCGAGGCAGTAGCGACAGCGGAGAGGGAAAAAAAACTTTACCTGATGGGAGTGAAGAAAAAAAACCTTGAGAGAACCAGACTCAGTTCGGCACGACCATTTTAATTTCTCCGCAGGCCAAAAGTCTTGTGCACAGCTTCAGTCACCGCGGTGGAGGCTGGAAGATGGCCTCAGCGAAGACTCGTCTGTCCCTGGAGCATCGCTGGAATCAGACTCATGTTCTCCACTCCCCATGACCATCAGAGTCGCAGCAGCTCAGGATATGGCCTGGTCACGGATATGAAAACCTTGGGATCATCTCGTCGCTGGTCTTGGATCCAATCAGTGACTCCGCATAATCTGAGGACCTCGGGATGAGAATCCCCAGGTGAAAATAGAGAATAAAGAGAATAATTAGCGTAGCTGCTGTTCATAGTGTATATAAGCAAGATGCAGAAGCCAGTGTGGAACCCGCTAGGTGATGCATTGAGTGTATGCTTTACTAAACAGATAGGTCTTTAATCTAGTTTTGAACTGGGAGAGTGTGTCTGAGCCTCGGACGTTATCAGGAAGGCTATTGCAGAGTGTAGGAGCCATGAAAGAGAAGGCTCGACCTCCTTTACTTGATTTTGCTATTCTAGGTACTACCAGAAGCCCTGAATTTTGAGATCTTAAAGAGCGAGTTGGATTGTAGCGAGACAGAAGGTTGGTTAGATAAACAGGAGCTAGATTATTTAGAGCTTTATAGGTGAGAAGTAATATTTTAAATTCAATACGAAACTTAACAGGCAGCCAGTGTAAGGAGGATAAAATTGGGGTGATATGATCATATTTTCTAAACCTGGTAAGAACTCTGGCTGCTGCATTTTGTACTAATTGAAGTTTGTTAATAGAGGATGCTGGGCAGCCAGCAAATAGAGCATTACAGTAATCCAGCCTCGAAGTCATAACTAGTATGGGTAACTGCAGCCTGGAGAAATGGGCGTGGCACAAGGTAGGGGCGTGGCAAAAGGTTTTTCATTGGTCGAAATTTTTTTCCGGTAGGGGCGTGGCAAAAGGTTTTTTATTGGTCAGGTTTTCTTTTCGGTCAAATGTTTTGGCCAATCAGCAATCACCTGACTGCTGTAAACAGACGTGTATTAAGATTTACGATTTAAACAGGTTGGTAATATGTTTAGGTGTCTGTTTTGTGTGAATATTTTGAGAGCTTTACACATGATAAACACTCATCTGCAAAATCACAAACCTCGCACAGTTTATCACAAACGTAAGTACTAGTTATTTTGCGGTATGCATTTTAATATAATTTGTTTGGGTCATATGTGAATACGTGAACAGCGATCGCTCATAGAAATCTGACACATGCCAATGTGTACGTGCAAATTAGCCTTATATATAACATTCATGTTTATTTTACATCTAACACTTGTCATTTATGAACATGCATTTAGAAATATAACAAATATGTTCACTTAGAGAAAAAAAAAGTGCACTAAAATCATAGTATAAAATATAGGCTAGGAACATGCATGTACATATTTGTAATTCCAATGGTTGAAAACATAAGTGGACTTTTTTGCAACATTTCACAATATTTGTTGCATATATGACACATTTTATGCAAGTAAAATTCAAATATGAATTTGTATGTCAAGTAATTTCATATTTTTCATCTTTGCATAAGGGATGTTACTTTTTTGTTACATTTGAAACTTCTTATTTTAAACATGCTTTACTTTAAATGATTTTAATACATGACTTTTTGATGATGATTCTTGCAGATTTATCATTTATATTTTATATTTGTTTACATGTTTATATACATTTTATAACATTACCCAGGACATTCCAATGTAGTGTTTCTCCAATAACTGTGAAGTCTTTGCTTTTGGTAAGTTTTACAATGTACAATGACAACTGCATAATTTTAGAACTAAATAACATCTTTTACTTTTAGCCTTGTACATTGCACCTGAGGTTGGGTTTGACTATTCTGAGGTGAGTCTTTGCTCAACACTTTGTTAGCCAGTATAGAAGAAGAATTTTTTATCTTTTTAGTAATTGTCTTTTTATTTAAAACAGGCTATATGACTTGCATAAGGAGATTGTGGTGTGGGTTCTTGCTTGAAGACTCAGGGTAAATAAAAAATCTTTTCATACAATTAAAGTGATGTCAGTTAGCACTTTGCAATTAATTTTTGTCTTCCCTCAAGGTCTCCTTAAGAACGAAAAAGAACCAGAAATGTATAGAGCTTATCTTGGGCATCTGTAAGTTTAATGCAAATATAGCAAGTTAACAAGTTGGTTATTTATATTATTTATATATATATATATATATATATATATATATATATATATATATATATATATATATATATATATATATATATATATATACACACACACACACACACACACACGCACACACACACACACACACTGGCCACTTTATTAAGTACACCTTATTACAGAGGTGTCAAGGTCATTTCTTGGAGGACCGCAGCTCTGCACAGTTTTGCTCCAACCCTAATCTAACACATCTGATCCAAATAATCAAGGTGATCAAGACTCTTTTGAATGCCTCGATTATTTAGATTTAGATTTAGATATTTAGATTTGTTTGATTACAGTTGGAGCAAAACTGTGCAGAGCTGCGGTACTCCAAGAATTGACTTTGACACCTATGCCTTACTAGTATCGGGTTGGACCCCATTTGCCTTCAGAACTGCCATAATACTTCGTGGCATAGATTCAACAAGGTACTGGAAAATTTCTTAGAGATTTTGGTCCATATATACATGATAGCATTACGCAAGTTTCTGCAGAATCTCCTGTTCCACCACATCCCAAAGGTGCTCTATTGGATTGAGATCTGACTATATCATATCTGATCAAATCACCCCAATTTATCCTCCTTACATGGGCTGCCTGTTAAGTTTCGTATTAAATTTAAAATATTACTTCTCACCAATAAAGCTCTAAATAATCTAGCTCCTGTTTATCTAACCAACCTTCTGTCTCGCTACAATCCAGCTTGCTCTTTAAGATCTCAAAACTCCGGGCTTCTGGTAGTACCTAGAATAGCAAAGTCGAGTAAAGGAGGTAGAGCCTTCTCCTTTATGGCTCCTTAACTCTGGAATAGCCTTCCTGATAACGTCCGAGGCTCAGACACACTCTCCCAGTTCAAAACTAGATTAAAGACCTATCTGTTTAGTAAAGCATACACTCAATGCATCACCTAGCGGGTTTCCACACAAGTTTCTACATCTTGCTTATATACACTATGAATAGCAGCTACGCTAATTATTCTCTTTATTCTCCATTTCCACCTGGGGATACTCATCCCGAGGTTCTCAGATTATGCGGAGTCACTGATTGGACCCAAGACCAGCGACGAGATGATCCCAAGGTGTCCATATACGGGACCAGGCTGTATCCTGAGCTGCTGCTGCGCTGTTGGTCATAGGGGAGTGGAGAGCACGAGACTGATTCCAGTGACGCTCCAGGGACAGACGAGTCTTCGCTGAGGCCAGCTTCCAGCCTCCACTGCTGAGACTGCAGCTCTGCACAAGACTTTTGGCCAGCGGAGAAATTAAAATGGTCATGCCGAACTGAGTCTGGTTCTCTCAAGGTTTTTTTTTCTTCACCCTCCTATCTGTAAAGTTGTTTTCCCCTCTCCGCTGTCATCACTTGCTTGCATGGTTCAGGATCTGAAAAGCTACGCATCGATGAATTTGCTCTTCAGTGTTTGGACTCTCAGCAATGATTTCAAACCACACTGAACTGAGCTAAACTGAACTGAACTTAAACACTAAAAACTGAACTACCCTGATCCAGTTACTATGACCATTTATGTGAAGCTGTTTGACACAATCTACATTGTAAAAGCGCTGTACAAATAAAGCTGAATTGAATTGAATATATATATATAACTGTATGTGAGCATTATGATATTTAAAATGTCTCAAACACTGCTTTTCAATTTACAACTACCAATGTAGCAGAAATCACTTTTTAAACTAAATTTTCCACTAGATGGCAGCACAATACCATTTATTGTGGATTGCTGCAGTTGTAGGCTTGTTTTTTATTCTTAGAGTTTAAAGACACTGAAATTGCTGTGCAATGAAATTTACTACTTATTTAATCAAACTTACAACCTAATTAATTTACACATTATACTTTCCCAGTTATGGAATTACATTCCATCATAGTTGTTCTTTAGTGTCATTCTAAATGATGGGACTTAAATAGCACAAGTGTCATAAAGGCTCTTAAATGCTTAAAACCTGACAATCAGCTTATGTTTGTAAGTATCAAATATATGTGTATATACATACACATTTCATTTTATATTTACAAAATATGTATACATGCATTTCCCTTCAGCTATGGATCCAAGAGGAGGTCTTAGTGATGTATGTTTAAATTTATTTTATTTTTTCAATTTATTTTATAGTTTTTTTTTTTTTTTAGTTTTCATTTTTACAGTTGTCATTTATTATTTTGTGTGTGTGTGTGTGTGTGTGTGTGTGTGTGTGTGTGTGTGTGTGTTTTGTCTTTAGTCTTTAATTCAGCTACCATCAGACCTGTTCTGAAAGGTTCGTTTAGATGTTTATGATGAAGGGGATGGAGCATTCATCACTGTTACTTGGTCAAATATAGAGTGGAGTTCAAGCTCTCCAGATGTAAATCCTGTGGTTGGCTCTACATAAACACCATTGGATACTGTGGCAATGGGAGGAAAAGGGATGTACAGAGCATTCAGACAAGAGTTTAATGGCTTCTGCTCTATGCACTGCTACTACACGATGAATGGATGGATTTGTACTTAATGGATTGTCATGAACTGAGGTATGTATGGATTTTTAGTCAGTGGAAGGCATGTTTTTTAAGAAATTGTTTTATTTGTTTTTTGATAATTAAACTGATTAATATCACTTAACATAAGTTTATTATTGAGTTAACTTTGTTATAAATCTGTGATATTTGAACAATATATATTTACCCGACATAAAATGTATTTTTCAAAATCTTTTTAATTTAAATTATTTTAGGCAATAATTTCAGTGACACAGTTGGGAAACAACTAAGTCACAATTTAAAATAGTATTGAATAAAATGCTTTTCTAAGTAGTGCATTTATAATAGCCAGTAAAAAGAACCAAAACATATCATTTGTCTAATGATATTTAAGCATTTGTATCCTTAAGAATGCTGATTTAGCAATTATTTTAATGAAACTTGTGATTACATTTAATTCATTCTTTATTCTCAACACCAGTAGCATAAAGTAGAATGATCCACCCTTAAGCTAAACAAGCAGCTTAAGTAATATGTTTTTCTAATTTGCCAACGCATTTGACCGGAAATAAAAACTTTGACCAATGAAAAACCTTTTGCCACGCCCCTACCGGAAAAAACTTCCGACCAATGAAAAACCTTTTGCCACGCCCCTACCTTTTACCACGCCCATTTCTCCAGGCTGCAGTTACCCCCTACTCGTTTTATCAGGAGAATGGACCTCAGCTGTGGTTTTGGATTTATTGAAACACATTGAGCATCTGAATCAATTCAGAGACACAGACATCAATAATCAGAGTATCTATCTCAACAGTGGTTAGAGTTTTATTTATTTTTGGCTGCAGTGCATGGTAAGACAATCATACAACATGCATCCATAGTTCCCAGCATGCACTGTAGAGGAGAAAAAAAAATTCACCATAGTTGAGAAGCGTACTCTGATTCTTTATGTCTGTGTGTTTTAAGTGTGTCAGATGTTCAATGTGTTTTATGACCTGAAGAAAAGTACTGGTGAGCTCTGTTTTCTTAATACAGTGCTCATTTTGTGATACAACATTATTTAAACTTATTAAGACAAAACCAATTTTACTGATTTGACCAGTGACTAAACCACCACAGAATCAATTATCCAGAGCACAACTGCTCTCTTTATACAATGTTTGCCATAATACACTGTTTGGCAAGCAAAGAGAAGCTAACAGCAGTAATCGAGTCAGAGTCCAAGTAAAGCAGCTACTGTTCTCCTCAATGGTGACAGCTTAAACACAAAAAGTGTTTTTATTTTATTTTTTTATTGCTGTTGTAAAAAATGACTTAGTTAATTATTAATATTATCTATATGTAATTTTGTGGAGTGTGGCAGAAATAAGGCCAAACAGGTTGTTAAAAAGTAAAGCTGCTGTTTGTGGAGTTGTTTAATGATGCTCTGCTGAGATTTAGAAAAATTTGATGTGTTTTATTTAGTTTATTTTATATACGGTAGGGATGGCTGACGTGAAACTGATGTTTCGACACAGTGTCGAGATCCTGAAGCGCAAGTGTTTCGAAACACTGCACCGAAGCATGATCCGAAGCACCCAAGTCACGTGACTAAAGTGTTTCGAAACACCTAGTCACGTGACTAAAGCGATTCAAAGCATCGATCAGCTTAGAAACGTTTCGAGACCTGGCGAATCCTCATTTGACTGCCAAGGTTATTAAATAATCTCTGTCTCATATGGCTTAGAGCACTGTGTGTTTGCTTATTGGTTCTATACTTTGCATGATGTTTTGGGTTCGAATCCCGACTTGTACAAATACTCTGAAATCATGGTTTTATGTATTTTAATCATGTTTCTGTTTTGTGTAGCCTAAATAGGATGTAGCTGCAGTTACGCCATCGATTTAGCATCATTTTTGTAACACTGTAAAACAATAATAAATATTTTTACAGTATGGTTGGGTTTAGGTAGACATTAATAAAATACAATAAATAGGAAATTTAATGAATAATATAAATAATTCTTGATAACTTCAGGCCACCGTTTTTGATCTAGCAACAACCCTGTTTTAAGACAAAAACGACATATTTATTCACAAATTGTTCATTCGGATATCAGACCAATGTTGAAACAAAACGATACAAGAGCAAAGCATTACCAATTGGTATCAAAGCATTTCAAAACAACTGCAATAGTCTGGATTCGAAACCTACTAACCCCGCATGGAAGTCTGACACCTTAACCACTGTACCATGTTACTTGAAGGATATGTATGTTTTTTATGTAAGCAATACATAAAAAATGACCACTAGATGTCACTGTGGAGTGAGGTTTCGAAGCTTCGACACATTTGCTTCGACTGTTTCAGTGTTTCACGAAGCCTCGCTTTGCCCACCACTAATATACGGCTGTGACTGAAGGTAGATGTAGTTCTGTGTTTCTCTTCTCTGTTTGTGCTTATTAACAGCAGGTGTTCATCATCAGTGCTCAATCATCACTTAATTAACCCCATCATTGTCTCATTAACTTTAACTGCTGTACTGCTGAACTGAGTAAATTTAACTCTGATGATTTTACTGTGTAGAGCAGTGGTCACCAAACTTGTTCCTGGAGGGCCGGTGTCCAGCAGATTTTAGCTCCAGCCCTAATCAAACACACCTGAACAAGCTAATCAAGCTCTTACTTGGTATACTTGAATCACCCAGGCAGGTGTGTTGAAGCAAGTTGGAGCTAAACCCTGCAGGGACACCGGCCCTCCAGAACCGAGATAGGTGACCCCTGGTGTAGAGTCTGGAAAAAGAACTGAAGCTTTTGTTTATAAAAGTTTTAGCTTTTAATGACAATATATTTTGTCAACGTTTAATAGGAGGTAGTGTAGTATATAGCCTAAAATATCCACTGTACTGTCAAAAACGAATTAAAACCCCTTGTGAAATAACAACTCAGTTTTCTGACCACACTTCTATATTATTGTTTATTTATTCACTTGCTGGAAATTAGAATTAAATTTATAAGTAGTTTGGAAACAAATTTTTGCGCTTCACAAACGAAAATAACTATGTAGGCTTATGGATATCTTCAGTGGAGTGTGTAACACCGTTTTCTTATCAAAAGATATTTGAGTGGCAGTTCTTTAATAATATATAAGTGGGATGTAGATATGGAGATTTATATATTTTTTTAAATTTAAAATATATTAATTTTGAATTATTTTATAAGACTCAAGCACCACTGTGTACACCTGAAAGTAAAAAAATAAAATAAATACAAAGTAAGTGAACTTATTTGTAAATATTGTTATTTATGCTTTGTTTCAGGCAGCAGAAAGACAACTGGACGATAGAGAATCCGACTAAGACACGCACACAAACACACACGGACACAGCATATTAAAAATTAAATTGTTTGACAAATGCTTTATGTTTTCTGCCAATAAAGCCAATTTTAGTAACATTTTATTGATTGAGCTCTTTCTGTCTCTAACATTCAGGACAAGAAAATAACATTCTGTGAAGGTCCGCAAAATAACGTCCCTCACACCTTTAAAGAATTCCACATCTTGTCTTTCTGGGAACGTTACTAGACAACGGCCCTAACACCAACAAGCAAGTTATGAGAACATTTTGAGAATGTCAAATTTTCCAATAAGGTTTGGTCCCCTAAACATTCTGAGAACGTTCTGAATGTTCTGTAAAGGTCTCCCAAATAACGTCCTCCAAACCTTGGACGTTAAAAAGAACTCAACATTGTGACATTCTCAGAACGTCCTTAACACCGACGGGGACGTTCTAAGAATGCTCAGGGAACATAAAATTTCTAGCTGGGTTGTCACTCTGTTAATATTGTTTGGAGTTTTGTTCTATCTCTCTCTCCATCTCTCCCCTTTCTGCACTGACTGCGCATGGGAGAGAAAAGTTGTAAGGGCGAAGACACACTGTAAAAGCTGTGCTTTTGGTTTATTCTCAGTGAGTAAAGAGCCGTCACAACTGCAGATCTCCGACTGGTTATTCCTTCATAAAAATAAGAAAACACAACACTGAACCGGTTACATAGACATGTCGTGTAATGCATTTGACCTGCTTCTCAATGGCAAGAAGTGATTCAACTGGGTAAATACCAAATCCTCCTGGGTAATCTCTATATTTTGTCAAAATAAAGTTTCGAACCTGTAGATACTTAAAAAAGTCCACATTAGGAATACTAAACTTATCCTTAATCTGTTGGAATGTAAGAATCGTACCATCCTGAATAATATCACCCACCACTTTAATGCCCTTATCACTCCAATCTTCCAGCCCAGCTCTAAGGCCTGGTGGGAAATCTGGATTTCCATGGAGAGGGGTTGATAGTGAGAAACAATTCTCATAACCTTAACGTTTTCTAATTTGTCGCCATATGTCTAACATATTCTTTACAATACTATTACCTTTGATCAGAGCAGAAGCTTTAGCAGTTGAGATATAAAGCAAATTACGTAGTGGATACCCGTCCAGGGATGCAGCTTCAGGTCCAATCCAAGTAGATTCTGGGTCATCTATAAGCCATTCTAAAAGAAACCTAGACTGAGCAGCCAGATAATAATATAAAAATGATGGGGCAGCTAAACCACCTGATTTAATGGGGAGAATAAGGACATTATATCGTAGTCTTGGTCTTTTTTTAGCCCAAATAAATGAAATTATAGCACTATTCAACTGGGCTATAACTTTTTTAGTCATTTTAATAGGAAGCATTTGAAATAAGTAGAGAAAGCGTGGAAGAACATTCATTTTAATGAGATGAATACGACCCAGTAAGGATAATGGTAGGGCACACCACCTATCCAAATTTTGTATTACCGATTGTAAAAGGGGAATGAAGTTTAGACTTAATAAGTCTGATATCTGAGAGGAAACTTTTATGGCCAAGTAATAAAAGCCCCCGGGGGACCACCGAAATGGATGCGATATACTAAGATTTAATCAATGCGAATTATTAAGAGGCATGGCTTCGCTCTTAGAAAAATGTATTTTGTAACCAGAGAAAGATCCATAATCATTAATTAGTGTCATCAAATTAGGTATAGATTTCTTAGGGGACTCTAAGTAAATCAAAACATCATCAGCATATAACGAAATTTTATGCTGTTGATCCTGTCTTATTTTTACCGCTAAGGGTTCCATTGCCAGGGCAAAAAGTAAAGAGCTCAACGGACATCCTTGTCTTGTACCTCTTTCAATATTAAAGTTACTAGATCTAAGACTATTAGTAATTACAGCAGAAAGAGGAAAAGTGTATAATATACGGATCCATTTATTATAGTCAGCCCCTAACCCAAATATTTTAAGCGCAAAAAAAAGGTATGGCCATTCCAACCGATTGAAAGCCTTTTCTGCATCGAGTGATATAACCAGTGAGTCGGGGCTATATAAAGAACAATGTTTAATAATGTTAAAAAGCCTTCTTATATTATGTGATGAGAATCTACCCCGTATAAATCCTGTCTGATCGTTATTAATAATAGAGGGTAGTATTGACTCCAATCAAGAAGCCAGTACTTTGGCAAGAAGCTTAGAATCTATATTTAAAACAGATATGGACCTATAAGAGGAGCATTCATCAGCTGGTTTACTTTTTTTATGAACCAAGGAAATATTAGCTTCCATCATTGAAGGGGGAAGGACCACTTTTTCAAATGAGTGAAGAATCATTTCATGTAATGGGCCAGATAAAATACTGACAAACTTTTTTATAAAACTCTGCAGTGAGACCATCAGGACCTGGTGCCTTGTTATTAGGGAGAGATTGAATACTATTCTTAAATTCACTGAGAGTTAATGGAGCGTCTAATATCTTTCTCTGGTCATCTGAAATTTGAGGAAGAGATAGGTTTGTAAAAAAAGCTTCCATATTAATTTCAGCACTATAATTAAATTGAGATGTGTACAATTGCTCAAAAAAGATTCTAAAACTATTATTAATTTCCTTATTATTATAATTCAAAGAACCATTCAAATCTTTAATACAAGGTATATTTTGAGTAGATGTCCTAACCCGCAAAAGATTAGCCAAATAGCGATTAGGTTTATTAGCAAATTCGTACATTCTTTGCTTTACAAAGAACATTGATTTCTCCGCCTTTTTCGTAAGTATCGCTTCCAATGCAGTTTTTGGTTTTTGTATGTCACATCTTAGTTCATCTGAGGGAGACAAATTATATCTGGCCTGTAGATCATGTAGTTTGAGCTCTAAGTTTCTCTGTTCTCTTCTACTTTTTTTCCTAAGCCCAGCTGAATATGATATAATTAAACCTCGAGCATATGCTTTTGTTGTATCCCCAAGTAACCCTGGGGAAACACCCGGAGTTTTGTTTTCTACAAAAAAGTGATTCATCTGTTCTGTTAAAAAACCTTCAAAATTAGGGTCAAAATTTAGGTATGAATTATACCTCCATTGTTTAGGGAGTGTCAAGTTACTGAAATTTATGCCTATACAGACAGGTGCTTGATCGGATATCAAAATATCCCCAATATTACAATACTCAACTTTACTAAAAGAAATTTTGGGGGTGAAGATCAAGTCAATTCTACTACTGGTTTTATGAACGGCTGAATAATATGTAATATGTCCTTATCATTAGGGTGTAACACCCTCCAAGTATCAACCAGATCAAGTTCTTTGCAGGTATCCAAAACAGCTTTGGCTCTATTCGACATCTGACCATGATTTTGTGTTGAAGGACATTTATCTACTACTGAGGAGAAAAAACAATTAAAATCACCTGCTATAACTGTGTTGTCACAAAGCCAATCCGCAAGTTTTGAAAAAACCTTAGAAATAAAATCTGTGGTCTGAATAGGTGGAAAATATATATTTAAAACTGAAATGTCTTGCCCATAAAGAGAGCCTCTTAACATAATATATCTTCCTGATTTGTCTGAGACCGTTTTAACTTCAAGTAAGGGTAAACATTTATTAATTAGGATGGCAACATCTCTGCTTTTGGTAGTAAAAGAAGAGCTAAACACCTGTCCGACCCAGTCATGTTTTAACTTAGCGTGCTCAGCAGACGATAAATAGGTTTCTTGTAATAGGGCTATATGGACCTGTTCTTTCTTTAGAAAGCTAAGAATTTTCTTTCTCTTAATAGGATTGTGTATCCCTCTCACATTCCAACTACAAATTTTTAACGTTGGAGTTACTAGACATTATGTGTCAAAAAATAAAATACAAAAGGAGCCACAAAATGAGAGAAAACGCAGGGGAAAAAAGAAGAAAAAAAACAAGAAAAAAAAACGCAGGGGTAAAATCGTTCTTTGCACAATTTTAGAAGAATCAAGTAAAAACTATGTACATCAAAAAAATTGGAACAAAAAAGAGCTATTAACGAAACGAAAAGGACTTTGGTCTGTTACGCCCATTTTGGCCGTCAGCTAGCTTCCCTCTAGTTATAGAGAAGGTGCAGGACCAGCACACGAAAAACAAGCAAAAAAATAAATAAATAAAAAAACCTTTCTAAGGCTTCGATAAGCTACCTTTAGGTAACAGAAAAACTTCCGGACTGCAGCTCAGTCAAATATTGCGACATTAATGGCAATGAAAAAGTAATCACATATGGATCTGTCAGTATTAAAGAAACCATACTAAATTTTCGATAATAAATTGTTATAATAAAATGTAGACCTCAAACGAAATGTCCGATCTCAACAGCTAAACCCTCTAAAACCCTACTGGGATGGGAAAAGGATGCTCAGTCAGTAGCAGTGCGGTCAGGTGAGCCGCTCTGTAGTGGGGCAGACGCCAGAAATGCTGTGACATCCTTTGGGTCCTTGAAAGACCTCTCCTGACCGTTCACCTTGACCCTGAGAACTGCTGGATACAACATGGCAAAGGCAATACCCTTCTCTTTAAGCTGCTGTTTAACATGGTAGAATTCCTGCCTTTTCCTCATCACCGCCGCAGAAAAGTCCTCGAATATCATAATTGAAGCACCGTTGTAGGACAGCGCGCACGTTTGTCTCGCCGCTTGCATGATCCGAAATTTATCCTGAAAGTTGTCGCTGGCCAGGCGGTGGGCAGCGAGTGAGGGCGCGGTGGCATCGATCCAGTTTAACATGCTCACCTTTGAAACTGACCTGTAGCAGCTCTGGTAACCAGGATTTGAAAAAAGAGATTGGATTACTGCCCTCGCATCCCTCTGGAAGACCGACGACCCGCACATTGCATCTTCTGTTTCTGTTCTCCAGATTGTCTATTTTTTCCAGCGCGGACGCCAGTTTTTCCGCGAGATCAGTAAGTTTCACACTAAAGGTGGTCATCGCATCCTTGGAGTCTGATACGCGGCATTCTACCTCAGTAATTCGCGTGTCCAAAGTCCCAATTTTTGGGGAACATTCCTCAAGTTTCTTAAGAACAGGGTCGATTTTCTTTTCAAACGAGCTTTTGACACCTTTAAGCACCTCTGTTGATATTCTTTCTACCAAGCTGTGTGTCTCAGTTTGGCTCAGCAATGACTACGCCTGGTCTGCCATGATCGTTGATTGACTGTCCTCCTGAGGCGATTTAATCTCAGTCGATTTAGAGGTTTTTGCCGACAGATTCAACTTCTTCTGGGTAGTGGGCATGATCGTATGTCCATTCACAAGGTCTTAAAGTATATGCCGTTATATGTCTTATTTTATATACTAAAAATATACCACTGAGCTGCGGAGACCAAATGTTGAGCTGCTACTCCGCCAATACAGTCACGTGACTCCGAAAAAAGATTCTGTCATCTTGATGAATGAGACTCAAAGATCCGAGTAAGTAAAATGATACGAACTTCCCATCACTACTGTCCAGTGTGAAACGTCTGGTGCAGTTTTAATTTTAGAGCTGTAATAAAAGTCTTCTCACACTCAAAGCACAAATACTCTTTCACACCAGAGTGGATCTTAATGTGTTCATTAGGGTTTACTGATTGGTTGATACTTTTCCCACACAGAGTGCATGTGAGTGGTTTATCTACAGTGGTGGTCATCATGTGTTTATTAAGGTCTGAGGAGTTGCTGAAACTCATCCCACACCGAAGCTGTGGGTTTCTCTCCGTTGTGGCTTATCATGTGTAGATAAAGGAGTGATGGTTGTCTGAAACTCTTCCCACACTGAGTGCATGTGAATAGCTTCTCTCCAGTGTGGTTCCTCATGTGTCGATTAAGGTGTGATGAGCAGTTGAAACTCTTCCCACACTTAGTGCATGTGAATGGTTTCTCTCCAGTGTGGATCCTCATGTGTTGATTAAGGTATGATGAGCGGCCGAAACTCTTTCCACACTGAGTGCATGTGAATGGTTTCTCTCCAGTGTGGATCATCATGTGTTTATTAAGGGATGATGAGCAGCTGAAACTCTTCCCACACTGAGTGCATGTGAATGGTTTCTCTCCAGTGTGGATCCTCATGTGTTTATTAAGGGATGATGAGCAGCTGAAACTCTTCCCACATTGAGTGCATGTGAATGGTTTTTCTCCAGTGTGGATCCTCATGTGTAGATTAAGGTCTGATGAGCGGCTGAAACTCTTCCAACACTGAGTGCATGTGAATGGTTTCTCTCCGGTGTGGATCATCATGTGTTCATTAAGGTATGATGATTGCCTGAAACTCTTCCCACACTGAGTGCATGTGAATGGTTTCTCTCCAGTGTGAATCATCATGTGTTGATTAAGCAATGATAACCGGATGAAACTCTTCCCACACTGAGTGCATGTGAATGGTTTCTCTCCCGTGTGGATCATCATGTGGTCATTAAGGTGAGACGATTGGCTGAAACTCTTCCCACACTGAGTGCATGTGAATGGTTTCTTTCCGGTGTGGATTATCATGTGAATCTTAAGATTGCCATTTCCTCCAAAACTCTTTCCACACTGAGTACAGGTGAAACGATTCTTGTCTCTCCTTTTCAAAATACCATCAGTCTGTAAATGATTTTTGTCCTCAATTTTAACATGGTGTTCCTCCGCTTTACTCCCCTCACTCTCTTTAATTAGGTCTGAAAAAAAAAAGTTTTCATTAAGTCTTAAAAACTCTCATCAAAAGCTGAAAATTGTAAAGACACTGGAAACATTGGCTACACACATTGTATTTCTGATGCACATTAAATGTAAAATAAATCAGATCATATTGTGTTTGGTCCATTAACGTGTACACGTTTAAGCAGATTCTATTCAATTCATCTTTATTTATCTAGTGCTTTTACAATGTAAACTGTCAAAGCTGCTTAACATAGATCTTATAATAAATTGAAACGGTGTCAGTCCAGTTTTTAGAGTTTCTTACATAATTGATCATAAAAGAAATTTTGGTCACATTGATAAGACACAGATTTGAAAGGTATAAATGGTGTGACGACCCCAGTATTCTAGTTTGGATGTGGCAGATCCTGATTAGGTGCCATGGTAGCTCCCCAATTGGTTCAAAGCATATAAATGCGAGAGTGAGCTAGCTTCTGTAGGATAGTGTGGCTACTGGCCGTCCTCGCATCAAGACCATCTCTTTATTTTGGCAACCTTATGGTTTTGTTTGGCATTATTTATGTGTAGTTAAAGTTAGTTATTTTCTTTATTTTCCCCTAGACATTTGTTTGTTTCTTGATTTGTTGCTTTATTAGTTGTGTATAATGAATAAGTAGCATATATAATTTTTTTGTTGTCTGAGCTCTTTTATGTTGCAACTCGAACGAGGGGGTCGTAACAATGGCCTATTTTTATTTGTATATATTCATAATTACAACAAAATGTTTCTCTAAAATTTGTTTAGCAGACAGGGAATACTATGGATAGAATACTATGGATAAGATACTGTGGATAGAATGAAAGAACCGACAGGGGAAAGCAAAGAAGGAGGTGTTTTTCTTTATCAATAACTCATGGTTGAGAAACATACATCCAGTTAGATCATTTTGTTCTCCTGATCTGGAACCTTATGCTTCCGTGCCGACCACACTGGGCACCAAGAGAGTTCACAGCTGTTATAAATACAGCTGTCTACATCCACCCTCAAGCCAACACAGAGCAGGCGCTTAGGGAACTGAATGGGAGCATAAGCGACCAGGAAACCACACACCCAGAGGCAGCGTTTATTGTTACAGGGGACTTTAACAACGCCAATCTCAGGAAAATTGCTCCAAAATACTATCACCATATCACCACAAACATGCGTGGTGACCGTATTTTGGACCACTGCTATTCTCCGTTCCGGGACACCAACAAATTCCTCCCCCACCCACTGTTTGGCAAATCAGATGACTCTTCTGTTCTGCTCTTGCCTGCTTACAGGCAGAAACTGAAACGGGAACCACCCACCCTCAAGAGGTTTCAAAGCTGGACGGACCAATCGGATTCCATACTTCAAGAATGTTTTGATCATGTGGACTGGGAGATGTTCCGGACAGCTTCTGATGACGACATTAAGGGCCTACTCACACTATGCCATCCGTACCATGCCCAGGCCCGTTTCCCGGATTGTTTGAGAAGTGTGAATGCGCTGAATGGCACAAGCACGGTTCACTTGGCTGGCCCTGGCCCGGTTGGAAGAGGTGGGCCTGAGCGTGGTTCACTTGGGCTTTGGCGCAGTACGTTTGTAGTGTGAGTGCAAAACGCGCCAAAGCCCGAAACTGAAAGCGAGACGAGACTTTAAGGGACTGTTTCATAGGATTTATTAATCATTCTTGCTGTTCAGTGAACACAAACTGCCGTAATTTATTAAAGACGCAGACACCTCACTGCACGACAGCTGCGCGCCTTCGGCAAACCTCCTCATTCCTGCAGCACGAGAGCTTTATGACTGTTTATAAGCGCCAAATGTGGTGGATGTGTTCGGCGAAATATCTGACTGCGTGTCACTGCATCCCTAAGGACTGTTTGGCGAAATATTTGACTGCATGTCACTGCATATCAAACGACTGAAACGATATAACTAGAGAAATCTCCACTGTGCTACTGAGTGAGTGAGAGCGCTTCTCACTGAACAGTGCAGCAGCAATGATGTAAGCGTGCTGAGGCCCGTTTGTGGTGTGAGTGCGGGCCGTCGGGGGAGACGGGAGGGGGGACAAGCATGGTTTGGCCCAGTTCGAGGCAACTGTACCTAGTGTGAGTACGGCCTAAAGTTTACTCAAGACACCGTTACATGCTTCATCAGAAAGTATATAGAAGACATGGTCCCAACAAAAACTGTCCATATCTTAACTGTCCTAAAATCTGTCCCTAACCCAAAACCATAGATTAATGGCGAAGTTCGAACAGCCCTATCAGTGTGAACCTCCGCCTATAAATCCAGAAATGCTGAGGAACAAAAACAAGCAAACTACAACCTCAGATAAACTATCAAAACAGCAAAACATCAATACAGAGGTACAAGGTAGAGGGGAGGAGTATGTGGCAGGGACTTAATTACATTACGGACTTTAAAAGTAACAAACCCGCCACAGTAAACATTTCTGCGTCTCTCCCGGACGAGCTCAACTCGTTCTACACTTGCTTTAAAGCCCAGGACAGCACCCACACACTGTGCGCTCCGCGGCTGATACCGAAACCGCCAGCAGACTCTATTTCTTTAGTGGACGTAACGAGATCTTTTCGGAACATCCTGAAAGCTACGGCCCAGACCTCTCGCTCTCTCGGCCTGTGGTTTCCACATGCTTTAAGACAGCTACTATTGTGCCCATACCGAAATAATCTAAAACCACATGCTTAATGACAGGCATCCAGTTGCTCTGACACCCATCTTCAGCAAGTGCTTTGAGAAGCTGATTAAAAAGCACATCTGCTCTGTACTGCCTGCTCACACTGACCCTCTGCAATTTGCTTACAGGAATAATCGCTCCACTGATGAAGCAATTGCTTTCACCTTGCACACTGCTCTGTCTCACCTGGAAAATTAAAGCACATATGTGAGAATGCTGTTTGTGGACTACAACTCAGTATTCAACACTATAGTGCCTGCCAAACTAGTGGTGAAGCTCCAGGCTCTGGGTCTACGCAGCTCTCTGTGCAACTAGTTTCTGGACTTCCTTTCAAGCAGATGCCAGGTGGTCAGAATGAACAGCATAACCTCATCCACACTGATCCTCAACACTGGTGATCCACAGGGCTGTGTTCTCAGTCCACTCCTCTACTTCCTGTACACACATGACTGTACAGCCAAACACATCTCCAACGCCATTGTTAAATTTGCTGATGACACAACAGTGGTGGGCCTAATCACAGATAATAATGAGACGGCTCACAGAGAGGAGGTGCACACTCTGACGCAGTGGTGTGAGAAACCACCTCTCACTCAACATCAGCAAAACCAAGGAGCTGGTGGTGGATTTCAGGAAAGAGAATAGAGAACACACCCCCATCACCATCAACGGGACACCAGTGAAGAGAGTCAGCACTTCCAAGTTTCTTGGAGTACACATTGCTGGGGAATTGACATGGACTGCTCACACAGAGGCAGTGCTAAAGAAGGCACAACAACGCCTCTTCTTCCTCAGGGGCCTGTTTCAGAAAGGAGGTTAACTGAAAACTCAGAGTATTTTAACCCTGAAATGCGAGAAACTCTGGTTTTTCCGTTTCAAAATGGCAGGTTTGTTAAACTCGAGAAAGCAGGGTAAGTCAAGCCTGTTTCTGAAAGAGAGGTAACTTTAACTCAGAGTCAGTTACTGTGGTAACTTACTCTGTGAATCTAACCTGGTCAGAAGCAGGTTTTATTCTCTAAACTCAGAGTTTCTGTCGGTCTCCTCCCCTTTTTTAAAGATGAAGCGGTATTTCTCGCCTTAGCCTTACGTTTCCACCCACGTATTTTTATGCTTATTTTGGATACGTGCATAAAAACGATTGATGGAAACGTCATGATGCACATAACTTTTTAAAATATGCATAAAAAACACGCATAACTGAGTAGGATAAACTTTTATTCGATAGAAAATGTGCGCATAAACTACGATGGAAACACTTTTAATGAACAAATTACAGTATGTACATTAAAAAAAGATCATGATCATATGATAATGAAAATGTGTGTAAATGGACAAACCAGCAGGCTGGGCACACTGTAACACGTCTTAAATATTGTTTTAGTCATTCTAAAATGCCTTAACTGTTTCAGTATTAGTGTATATTATTAATAACCTCCGAGTGTCTGGTGCATGTCAAGAGTCTCCGCGTCTCATGGCTTCAGACGCCCCCACGTGTTCATTGTGTTTCAGCATTGTCTTCTGACATCGAGGCGCAAGAACATTAATTAGGCTAAATAAAGAATTAATTGACGCAGCTTCTTCTACCACAGTAAATTCTGTTTTTACTGTTGATATTTGGTGCCAGTTTAATCAGGAAGTGACGATTTTTTTCTCTTTGACTCGTTGGATGGAATTTTATTCGCAACTTATGCAATATTCCAGTTTTGCACATAAATTTATGTAATATATTTGGATGGAAACATAGCTATTGCCTACATTTTAGTCACACACAGAAGAACTGTACTAGAATGGCTTATCCTCTTTTAATAAATAATTAAATTAAATTTACCTTCGACATGCATGTAACTAGATTAATGGGATTATTATTCTTTCTAAAAATTATTTTTAGTACTGCTTACCTTCTAAATGTTATATTAACCTCTATCACTTGATCAATAAAAAAGGCAGACACACAAGTGCACTGTTAAATCATTTAAAACTAATAAATGTATAAAAGAAAAGTTTAGAAAAAAATATATAAACGTCACAAATTACATTACTTATTTTATTATACTTAAATATTTAAATACTTAAAAAGTGAAATTAGGCATTAACTTGAGCAGCTGTTTTCCCACGCTAACTGTCTCTTCTTCACTGATGGTTGCTTCTTTTCAAATATATACGCTCATATTTGCTATAACTTTGCATGAGAACATCAAGTTCAGCTGGAGAAAGAAATGCTGATCTCTTTTATAAGATATTGCCATAGTCACTCGTAATGTCTGCGCTCCATTGATAATGCCTTTTTAAAGTCACGGTGTGCGCGCTTAACTCTGAGTTGGTCTACTCGAAGTTGATTGACCCAACTCAGATCAGCTGTTCTGAAACCGAAAACTCAGAGTTTTTAATCTCTCGGTAAATCAACTCAGAGTTCAAGTTTAAACTCTGAGTTGTTTGAAGCTCCTTACTGAAACAGGCCCCAGGCGTCTCAGGAGGTTTGGAATAAGCCCTCACATCCTCCGCTCGTTCTACACCTGCACTGTGGGGAGCATCCTGTGTGGCTGTATTACCACCTGGGGCCTGTTTCAGTAAGGAGGTTCAAACAACTCTGAGTTTAAACTTGAACTCTGAGTTGATTTACAGAGAGATTAAAAACTCTGAGTTTTCGGTTTCAGAATAGCTGATCTGAGTTGGGTCAATCAACTTCGAGTAGACCAACTCAGAGTTAAGCGCGCGCACCGTGACTTTAAAAAGGCATTATCAATGGAGCGCAGACATTACGAGTGACTATGGCAATTACTTATAAAAGAGATCACCCTTTCTTTCTCCAGCTGAACTTGATGTTCTCATGCAAAGTTATAGCAAATATGAGCGTATATATTTGAAAAGAAGCAACCATCAGTGAAGAAGAGACAGTTAGCGTGGGAAAACAGCTGCTCAAGTTAATGCCTAATTTCACTTTTTAAGTATTTAAATATTTAAGTATAATAAAATAAGTAATGTAATTTGTGACGTTTATATATTTTTTCTAAACTTTCTTTTATACATTTATTAGTTTTAAATGATTTAACAGTGCACTTGTGTGTCTGCCTTTTTTATTGATCAAGTGATAGAGGTTAATATAACATTTAGAAGGTAAGCAGTACTAAAAATAATTTTTAGAAAGAATAATAATCCCATTAATCTAGTTACAATGCATGTCGAAGGTGAATTTAATTTAATTATTTATTAAAAGGATAAGCCATTCTAGTACAGTTCTTCTGTGTGTGACTAAAATGTAGGCAATAGCTATGTTTCCATCCAAATATATTACATAAATGTATGTGCAAAACTGGAATATTGCATAAAAGATGCGAATAAAATTCCATCCAACGAGTCAAAGAGAAAAAAATCGTCACTTCCTGATTAAACTGGCACCAAATATCAACAGTAAAAACAGAATTTACTGTGGTAGAAGAAGCTGCGTCAATTAATTCTTTATTTAGCCTAATTAATGTACTTGTGCCTCGATGTCAGAAGACAATGCTGAAACACAATGAACACGTGGGGGCGTCTGAAGCCATGAGACACGGAGACTCTTGACACGCACCAGACGTTCGGAGGTAATTAATAATATACAATAATACTGAAACAGTTAAGGCATTTTAGAATGACTAAAACAATATTTAAGACATGTTACAGTGTGCTCAGCCTGCTGGGTTGATCATTTACACACATTTTCATTATCATATGATCATGGTCTTTTTTTAATGTACATACACAGCAAATTCATTGGTGTTAAATTTCAAGTGTTGAGGTAATTCAGAGTAAAGTGTTAAAATTCTAGAGTTAGATCGGCATTAGAAGCTGATTTGCCTCCTTGTCACACAGAGTAACATGTATCTACCTTTGTAGAAAACCCTTGTATTTGAGAAACTAATCAGAGTGTCTGAAATCTCACCATACACCCTCATTCACCTGGCCCTTGAATTAGTCAATTAGTTTAGTCCACTAGACAGAAGGAATGACCACAAATAAGTGAATTCAGACACCTGGGGCCTGTTTCAGTAAGGAGGTTTAAACAACTCAGAGTTTAAACTTGAACTCTGAGTTGATTTACCGAGAGATTAAAAACTCTGAGTTTTCGGTTTCAGAACAGCTGATCTGAGCTGGGTCAATCAACTTTGAGTAGACCAACTCAGAGTTAAGCGTGCACAATGTGACTATAAAAAGGCATTATCAATGGAGCGCAGACATTACGACTGACTATGGCAACATCTTAAAAAAAGAGATCAGCATTTCTTTCTCCGGCTGAATTTGATCTGCTAATGCAAAGTTATAGCAAATATGAGTGTATATATTTAAAAGGAAGCAGCCATCAGTGAAACCGAGACAGCGTGGGAAAACAGCTGCTCAAGTTAATGCGTAATTTTTAATTTTAAGTATTTAAACATTTAAGTATAATAAAATAAGTAATGTAATGTCATGTTTATACTTTTTTTCTAAACTTTTATACACTTTTATCAGTTTTAATAGATTTAACAGTGCACTTGTTATGTGTCTGCCTTTTTATTGATCAAGTGATAGAGGTTGATATAACATTAAGAAGGTAAGCAGTAATAAAATTATTTTTAGACAGAATAATAATCCCATTAATCTCTAACAGTACATGTCGAAGGATAAGCTAATTATTTATGAAAAAAAGGACAAGCCTCGTGCATGACTTTGTTCTGTGTGTGACAAAAATGTAGGCAATAGCTGTTTCCATCAAAATTACATACATTTGTGCAACACTGGAATAAAATAAAGCAGCGTTTTTATCCAAAGAGTCGAAGAGAACACAATCATCACTTCCTGATTAACTTGCGCCAAATATCAACAGTAAAAACAGAATTACTGCGGTAGAAGAAGCTGCGTCAATGATTTTTTATTTAATTAATGTACTTGCGCCTCAGAAGACAATTGACACACAATAAACACGTGGGGGCGTTTGAAGCCAGACGCGGAGATCTTGACACGATCCAGACACTCGGAGGTAATTAATAAAATACACTAATACTGAAACAGTTAAGGCATTTTAGAATCACTAAAACAACATTTAAGATGTCCTGCAGTGTGCTCAGTCTGCTGGTTTGTCCTTTCACACACATTTTCATCATCATCTCTAACAAACCTTTTTTTAATGTACATACTGTAATTTGTTAAGTGCACTTCGTAGTTTATGTGCATCTTATCAAATAAAATATCTTATCAAATAAAAGTTTAACTCAGTTATGCACATGTTTTATTATGCGTATTTTCAAAAGTTATGTGAATCATGACGTTTCCATCAATCCTTTTTATGCACATTTCCAAAAAGAGCTCTAAAATAGGTGTGTGGAAATGTAAGACTAATGCGAGAAATACTGCTTCATCTTTAAAAAGGGGAGGAGACCGACGTTAACGACGTTAACTGAGTTAACGTTAACTCTCTTTTAGAAACAGGCTTGACTTACCCTGCTTTCTCGAGTTTAACAAACCTGCCTTTTTGAAACGGAAAACCCAGAGTTTCTCTCATTTCAGGGTTAAACTACTCTGAGTTTTAACTTAACCTGCTTTCTGAAACAGGCCCCTGCTGTTGAACACCTGCTGTTAACAAGCACAATCACTGAAGGAATAAGAAATTGAAGGAAGAAATAAAACTACAGACACAGCCTCACACCAATCCAACTGAATTAAAACAGAGGATTAAACAACTCCATTAAATAATAGTATAAGCAGCTTCACTGATTACAGTTTGACTTCATTTCTGTAAGAATATTTGACAATGAACAGAGGTTTATATTTTTTTATTAAAATATTTCATTTGACCTCACCATCATAGAGATCAGAGGCTGCTTATTTGAGATCTTGAAGCTTTACTCTTATATCCTAATGTTTCTCTGACTGTTATAGCCGTGTTTCTAAAACTCATTAGCTATAGCAAGAAAGGTCAAGAGAAACTATACTGTTTATGCTTAATTGTTATAGATTTAATTTCCGGTTTTTATTAAGTTGATTCATAAAGATATGCAAATATAGTTGTATTAAAACTGCATGGGACAATACTACTGGCAGTCTGCTGCTCTTCATAGAAAATTCAACAAACAATTAGGATGCAATTAATAATTAACCTGTCATGCACTAAACATTCAAGCTCCAGCTTGCTCTTTATGACACACAGGCATCAAGAATCAGGACATGAACCTCAACCGTGGTTGCTAAAAAAAAAAAGCCGCATAGTTCATGCCACAATGCATGCTGGGTGCCAGCATAGTACAAAGCTCCCAGCATGCATTGCAGCATGAATAAATTATGCAGCTTTATGTTATTACAATCTCTTTCTTTTCCTTTATTTTGTGTTGTTTTTGGGAGGTAATGTTTCAGTAGAGTGTTTTTTTTAACTTGATTTTTATTTTTTTGTTTGTCACCATCATTGAGAATCAAAGACTAATTATTGATGTCTGGGTGTTTTTGAGTTCTGCCATAGATCAAACATTCTCATTGTAAATATTGTTTTTATTTTATTGGAGCTTCAGTGGTTTCATTTATGTATATTATTTATTTCTCACACATAACTAATATGATATTGAATTAGAAAACAAGCAGGAAAGGATGGCTATGTTATCATAAATAATCTCTTCAGACTGACGCTTTAATTTTCTTTTGGCTTTCCATGCTATATGTATAAATAGTGTAATTAACACTATCTATAGCAGCCAAAATAAAAGACATTTATAGTAAGAAGTTGAAGAGCCTGACTAAAGCAGACTCTGTCCTCCATCATGGTGACTTCAAATGAACAACTGAAATTTCATTAAGAGCTTTTGTTCACATGACAGAAATAAAATCAAAGGTCAGTAATAGGTGAAGCTCCATGATAAGTTGTTTAATTTGATGAGTTTTTTTTAAAGATGTTGAAAAATAACATTTTTTATTGTGTAATTCGTTTTATTTTTATTGATTATTATTTTATTTAGAGTTTTTCTCAGTTGATTTCATCTTTGGTTTTGGCTTGTGTTTTTCTTTCATTCAGTGATTCTGCTTGTTAACAGTTGTTCATCAACAATTCTCAATCCTCCTTTAATTAGACACTTAATTGTCTCATTAACTTCATCACTGTCTAGTGTTCTCACTACAGAGGGCTGAACACTCAGTTAGGATTTTGCTGTGGAATTTAAGGCTTAAGTGTATTCAAATGAAAAATACAGACTATGGGATGTATTTTTAACAGAAATATTCTGGAAACTGAATTTACGAATGTAAAATGTTGAAAACAGCAGATTACTGGCAACCACTGCTGCCAGTATTTTGACATACATTTAACAGATATTTTACACAATAAGAGTTTGCTAATTAACACTCTGAGTGTTAAAAATTTTAACACTTTCAAAAATGTTATTTTAACACTTATAGTGGTTCCCATAGAAACACTGAGGGAGTGTTAATTTTAACTCTAAGGTAGTTAAATCTACCAAATCTAAAATTTGCAGTGTGAGATCGATAAAAAAATACAGACTGTTGAATGTGCTTTTAACAGAAATATTCTGTAAACTGAATTTATGAATGTTAAAAACAGCAGATTACTGGCAACCACAGCTGCTGGTATTTTTCCGTAAAATCTAAAAATGAAAAAAAAGAAAGAAAAACAGCAAAACGGTTTTTGTGTCACCATTGTGGAGGATAATAGCGTCTCTGTTCAAGTCCAAGATGAACTGAGAAAATTTGATGTTATGCTGCATCTTCTTTTGTTTAAAGGTAACTGTGTAGTTACTAATGCAGTCAAAATCTGTTTGCTACTAGCAATCACACATGAAAACATTATTGCATCAAAAGACTTTACATTTTTGTGCACTAAGCTATAATTTTGTAAAATAAACAATGTGTTAGTTCATGAAATATGGTTAATTTTTGTAAATTTATACAGTTATATAAAACTTCCATGTTTTTCACAGAAAGATTCTGGCAACCACAGCTGCTGGTATTTTTTTCGGAAATTTAACAAATATTTTACACAATAAGTGTTTGTTAATTAACACTCTCTTGGTGTAGACAATGTTAACACTTTCAAAAGTGTTATTTTTAACACTTATAGTGGTTCCCATATAAACTCTGAGGGAGTGTTAATTTTAACTCCAAGGTAGTTAAATCTACTATCTAAAATTTGCAGTGTACTGTAATTTGTTCATTAAAAGTGTTTCCATCGTAGTTTATGCGCACATTTTCTATCGAATAAAAGTTTATCCTACTCAGTTATGCGCATTTTTTATGCATATTTAAAAAAGTTATGTGCATCATGAGGTTTCTATCAATCGTTTTTATGCACGTATCCAAAATAAGCATAAAAATAGGTGGGTGGAGACGTAAGGCTAAGGCGAGAAATACCACTTCATCTTTAAAAAAGGGGAGGAGACCGACAGAAACTCTGAGTTTAGAGAATAAAACCTGCTTCCGGCCAATGTTAGATTCACAGAGTAAGTTACCACAGTAACTGACTCTGAGTTAAAGTTACCTTTCTTTCAGAAACAGGCTTGACTTACTCTGCTTTCTCCAGTTTAACAAACCTGCCATTTTGAAACGGAAAACCCAGAGTTTCTCTCATTTCAGGGTTAAAATACTCTGAGTTTTCAGTTAACCTCCTTTCTGAAACAGGCCCCTAGTATGTAAATAGCACCAGCAGCAATCGCAAAGGCCTACATAGGATTGTGTGAACTGCTGGACGCGTAGTAGGAGGTGAGCTTCCCTCCCACCACGACATCTACACCAGGCGGTGCATGAGGAAAGCCAAGTGAATTATCAGCGACTCCAGCCACCCAAGCCATAGACTTTTCTCTCTTATTTACGTGTACGCGCAAACCCGGGATATTTGAAACCTGCGGCTCCGCCCTCTAACACAGAAACCTAGACACACACACACACACGCAAACATGCCGGTCGATTGAAGTCACACTGCAGATGGATATTATTGAGTCTCTACCCAAAGATGAAACCTCAGCTTTATAGCCAAGCAGTTGGAAACTACTGGAAACTTCTGCAAACTACATGCTACAAAGAATACTTCATCGGCTTTTGTTAAAGGAAGGATCAGTAAAGAGTAACTTACTGCTGGACGTCAGGATGGGTTTCTTCCTCCATTTCTCAAGTGTAAGTACGTGCGATTAAAGCTGCCTCGTTTACTCTAGCTTGCAAATGTATTTAGTTGTGATTTGTCACTTGTAACCGCGTGTACTGTATGAGGTTAACTCGCTTTATTCTCATATCGGGTGCAAAGCCACGTTAAAAACGTGACGCGTGCTGCTTTGTCTACGGAGCTCCGTGGAGGAGGGTAGTGTTTGTGTGTGTGTGCGTGTACGCGGGCTGTCGTCCGGAGGTGTGTGTGTGTGCGTTGTCGTCCGGACCAGGGTTAAGTGTTTGTGTGTGTGTCTGTTTGTGTGCGCGCGCGCTTTCGTCCGGAGCAGGGTTAAGTGTTTGTGTTTGTGTGTTAGGACGAGGGCAATATGTGTTTGTGTGTGTGTCTGTGAAAAGAGCAGAGTGAGACAAGCTAGAAGATCTCCTCAACTGTTTTTGCACAATAAAATAGTCAGTCGTCTGTATTTTCAAGTCCACCGTCTGTATTTACATTGACCCACTGGCAGCTAAAATCCACGCCTACACTATCGAGCGTGTATGAACTGTGATTACTTTTATATTGCTGATTAGCTGTTGGGCATTTCACTCTCTCACTGAAGGCAGTCGACCAATCGCAACAGACTGTCATTGGTCCAATCAGCGCAGATTAGCTCCGCGCTAAGGAGGGGTTTGAGAACAAATAAATCACTGGACGATTCATACAGGAGTCGCTGGGATAATTAGGTAAAAAAAATGCAGATTATAAGACCATGAAAGTGTTTTTTGACCTAGCATGCATATTAGACTGTTGTTGGAGACCCTTACAACCAAGATATGACCCTATTTCGTGTATAATATGGGCTCTTTATGGTACTTTCAAGTCCATAGTTTCGTTATAAAAACACTTGTCTTCTTCACAAAACCAACCATAAGCATGTTGGATAGATGAATTGGTAAATATGGACTCATATCAAAGGGGTATGATGTCCATGTTATATGAAGTGGTCTAAAGAACTGCCCCCCCTTGCCTCAATTGTATAAAGCTAAAATGGGAAGACAGACTGGTACTAGAAATAGCAGATACAGCTTGGCAATATGCTATAGAACTGGTACACTCATCCCCTGTATGTATTAGACATGGTCTTCTACAGATTAAGGTGCTTCTTAGGCTTCACCTATCTAGGAGCAATCTGGCAAAAATGTATCCAGGGTCAGATTCATCTTGCCCCAGATGTGGTTTGGTGCCAGCAGATCTGATGTTCTGGCGATGCCCTAGATTACATAAATTTTGGGCCAATATTTTTAGATCATTTTCATCTATATGTAATAGAGATCATTGCCTTTTCTTCTTTATTGGCCAGACGTCTGATTCTCCTAAGATGAAAAAACAAACCCACCATCCCACAAACATTGGAGATTAGAATTGTTATCACATCTTAAACTCGAGCACCTAAAGTACATCATCCGAGACTCTACAAAAAAGTCTTAGAGGTTTGGCAGCCTTTCCTCTCCTACATTGAACGCTCAGAGGTTATTATATCCTTGGTGAGAGTTTATCACTAGTTTCCTAATTTATTTGATCTATTTTTATTAATTCATTTATTTTTATCTTTCACCCTTGTTCTTTATGGGGTGTATGTCTGTAACTATGTACCATGTTAATTTGTTGTTCAATATGTGTTGTTTAAAAATTAAAGACTTTGGAAAAATCAATTAAAATAGTTGAATAATAAGAAAGTAAGAAGTACTAAAACATAGTTTTAAGAAGTGTAATAATCCAATTAATCTACTTACAGTAGATGTCTCTGTTGAAGGTCTGTGAATTTAAGATAGTTATTAATTAAAGAAGAACAAGCCTTTCTCGTACGTGACTTTGTTCTTTGTGTGACTAAAATGTAGGTAATGGGTAAGCAGGATGAGAAAAAATTATATATTATTCTATTATATATTCCTTCTATGCTAATCAAGGACTTCTGAGACATTGCAAGCATGGGATAGGTCCTCCTGGCTTGGCAGAGTTGATCACAGCTCCAGTACACATCTCTGCCATTTGCTTGCAGTAACCATGTGCTTTTCACCATACACAATTCTTCTGCTTGTGATCTTCCTTCAAATAGCTTTGTCATGTTTGGTGTCATTTGACAGTTTATGACTTAAGCATTGTAGTGCTAAAATCAACAGAGACATTGATTGCTTGTATTTAAATATACAATATATTTACTATTGTTGAGTCATGGCCTGAGGAGAGTATGTTAATGTTCTTCTCACCCACTTTATCTCCTCAACTGTGCTCTCTTATGTTCAGCTGGTTTTGTGGGTTGATTTTCACTCATCTTTAACAATGCTTTGCTCAGGGTATAATACGTAAAGGTAAGTGTTGATCTGGGAGAATGGCTTTTACTCTGCATCTCCTGCACACGGCTGCGTAGCCTCATATGCTAACAAAGACAGTTTCACTGTTATTGTTGCTCAGCAGTGCACGTACAGCTAATTTCTTTATACTGTATGCTAGTTTGTTTCATTCTACTGTCTGTATATTCAAACATGTAACTTAATAAACAACTTTACCTGCTTTAAGTTTGAGATTCTTTCTCTTTATCAATGATAATAACAACTTTGATGGAGTCAGATAAATAATGGATTTAAACACGCCATCCTTCAACTGCTTTCTGTTTCTGATTATTGGTTCAGAATAGCAGTGTAAGCTCCAAACCTTACAGCTATGTTTCCATCCAAAAATGCCAATTAAATTTATTTGCAAAACTGGAATATCGCATAAAAAATATGCAAATAAATCAGTGTTGTCGGGCGACAAGGAGGCAAAGTAGGTGGTGCTGTCGCCTTACAGCAAG
Organism: Danio rerio; assembly: GCF_052040795.2. NCBI lineage: Eukaryota > Metazoa > Chordata > Actinopteri > Cypriniformes > Danionidae > Danio > Danio rerio. The sequence continues at coordinate 62,776,038 of NC_141024.2, forward strand.
AAGGTTGCTGGTTCGAGCCTCGGCTGGGTCAGTTGGCATTTCTGTGTGGAGTTTGCATGTTCTCCCCGAGCTTGCGTGGGTTTTCTCTGGGTGCTCAGGTTTCCCCCACAAGATCAAAGACAAGCAGCATTACACTGTTTTAAGGATCTAAAAATGTATTCTTTAAAAAGCAAAAAGATTCCAATGGTGGCGCCTGCTGGTACGTGAAGAATATGATCAATACTGACGAACTTTACACTCAAAAGTTTGCGTATCATCAGCATGCTGTAATCCATTTCTTAAGCAGCAGAAGTCTTTTTTAGACTAGTTTGTTGGCCAGTTGTAGTCAGTGCAATGCTAAACGTTATTGTTCCACTATAATTTGTTTTGTCTCACATCGTCCCACAACATCATATAGTTTCGAATACTGTACAATGTTTTATAATAATTTATTATTTTAGAGTCCATTTCATTTAGCATATTTAAAATTAGAGTCATCCACGTTTTCTGACATACTTTAAATCAGGGTTTCTACAGGTGTCACCAAGTTAAATTTAAGACTTTTTAAGACATTTTAAGACCATTATGAATGAAATTTTAGACTAAGGAATTTTTCAAATGGCCCAGAAGAAAAGGTTGTTATTTGTCCTATCAAAAAATATTTTTTATATAAAATAATTAATAATACAATAATAGATCAATGATAACAATATTAAAATATTTTAGATATTTCTTAGCAAAAGATCTTAAATATTGTGTAAAAACAAGAGAGTTCGACTTGGATCCACACACTTTTTTCCAAAATAAACTTTCTTTAAAATAAAAAAAATAATTAACAAATTTTTAAATTTTTTTAAAAAACTTTAATAAACTAAATCCATGCACAACAATCTGTCCAGGTGAATATCCTCAACAGTCTTTACCATTATGATAAATAGAGTAAAAATGACCTTTTAAATAAAAGTTGAAAGTTTTTTTGAGATGGATTGTTGGTGATTGTGTGGGTTTTGACCAAATTGGGTAACAAAACATGAACACAGGAAAATGAAGACTTGTTTAAAAAAGATTTAAGACCTACAACAAAACATTTCAGCAAATTTAAGACTTTTTAGGGCCAAATTTTTGATTTTTTAAAACATTTGAGAATTTAAGACATTTTAAGACTCAGCGAAAACCCTGTTTAAACACAATAGCCCTGATAATTAGTTATTATAATAAAGGTTTAATTCTAACTCTGATATTATCTCTGAGAACTAGTAACAACTACTAGAAAGTTTAAACCCATAAAGAAGTTGATGAAAAAAAGGGAATTGTGATCAACCTGACATATGCAAATGGAAAGTACCAAGCCAACACTATCACTGTAATAGCAGACATCTTCTATGAGAATACTGTAGGTCAAATATTCTCAGCTCAGGTGAACTTTTTTTTTAATTTGTTATTTATTTTATATAGCGCCAGTGCTCAAGGGCGCTCTAGACACAGTAGGAGAACAAGAAAAGCAATAACCTTAAGAAGGTAGAGAAAATGGGCGACTAATAATACATAGCATAATGACTAAAGACATGAGAACAAGTAACAAAAGAAACTCATTCCTGTCTTTCAATAAGTGCTTATGTGCATTTAGGAGAACTAGGCAGCACACTCAGGACTGCAACATGGATTTAATTTAGTATTCTTATTATTAAAATATATCTGAATAAAAACTAACCTGTTTGTTCCTGCAGATCTTCCTGTTTGACTGTAAATGTTTCTTCAATCTTCACATCTTCACTCTCCTCTTTAATAAACACCATCTTTATAACAGTGTGTAGATCTGTCGCTTCAGCAGGAGTTTTTCTCTGTTTGGACACTTTATTCTGTTTAAAATGAACAAAACAATGAACAGAAACAAAATAACTTTTCTTAAACACTTGCTTTAACAGTTTCTTTATATGGGAGTGATAGACAAAAATAAATTAGGTAAGTCTGAGCAAGAAACAATAGCCACAAACAAATGACCTGATAAAAACTAGTCCCCCATTATATATATATATATATATATATATATATATATATATATATATATATATATATATATATATATATATAATGTATACTTGTATTGGAATGACATTATGCTAGTAAATAAATAAAACCTTCATTAAAACACACATTTCTGTTGTTCAAACAATAGCCCTCGATTACTGTTATTAAAATAGTACTTCGTTGTATAAAGTATTAAAATAATAGTCAACCGCAGGTATATAACATCGAAAGAAATACCTGAAACTTTAATCAATCGGTTTATATTTGTGTAAAGTTGTGAAACAAACCTTCCTCCGGTTGAACCGCAGCGCGGAAGCGGCGCAGCCTTATGACGTCACACAATACGCCAAAATAAAAGTCTTTTTTGTTCAGCTTTTTTGCAACTTACTGTTGCAGTGAGAACATGATAAATTTCACACTCCTTTTCACATCTCACATAACATATCTGCTCTCTCTTTCTCTCTCTCTCTCTCTCTCTCTCTCTCTCTCTCTCTCTCTCTCAAATACACAGACATTCAGTATTTGAAGTTGATCAAAACTTTTAATCCAAACATTTCACACAATTTTGAAAAACTTGTTTAATCCAAGTCTAAGTGTTTTTTTTTTTTCGTTTTTAATGTTGCAAAAAATTTTACATCACAAAACAGGGAACAATCAACATCGCAAGGCACATTTACAATTAAAATTAATAAAATTATTTAAAATTGTTACAACTGCAGCAAGGAGCAATACAAAAGATCTACATCAAAGGACAAACAAAACATTATGACAATAAATGTTTTAAAAATTAAGTAAAGAGAGCTTCGGTTACTTCACTTTGATTTTTGAAGTATTTGAAGCTTTGAGACACTTTCTCTACCTCAGAAAGAAAACATCTAAAAGACAGTCTGCACTTTTTCCACTTACAGCAATGAATATGACATTTACCCATTAGTAAAATAAAGTTCACAACATCAGAGAAAGAACAATGTAAATCAGCTTTGTAAAATAAAATATCTTCTAGAACAATAGGGGGGACTGAAATCATCTTTAATTAAAGCCAAGAATGGATGTCAAACCAGTATTTAAAATAAAAATAAATAAATAAGTGATCACAAGAAGAAAAAAAGTGATCGAGTGTTTCTGGAGCAGATCTACACTTGTCAACATCAAAGTTAAATCTTTTTTGAATAAACTCGTTCACATGATATATCCTGAATAAAATTATGTTATGAGTTTCCTTAACCTTAGGTGCTACAGGATATTTAAGATAAAAGGTAAAAGCTTTGTCCTCTACTAAGGGTTTAACAACTCCTTGATGATAACACTTATAATCACCCATTATAAGGCGTGTTGTAAATAAGCTTGTTGTTATATTTACTATCGAAAATATCAACATTTTATATTTTTAAAGACGGAAGAAAATTTACAAGTGTACATGGGGGATTAAAATAATTACTTTAATTTAAAGTAATTATTTTGATCAGGATTTGAGGCATGGTCCTGCTGTACAGGAGTTTACTTCCTGGTGTGATGGATTTTCTCTCCAGTTGAATGCAAGTAAAACAAAAGATATGGTGATAGACTACAGGAAGGCTTCTCCAACCCCGAACATAACTAATATTAAAGGCTTGGACATTGAAATTGTTGACACGCATAAATATCCAGGGGTTGTTATTGATAATATGTTGACATTTCATCCTAACACCCAGGCTGTATATAAAAAAGTCCAACAAAGACTGTTTTTTCTGAGGAAACTTAGATCATTTTAGGTCTGTACCTCTATGATGACGCTGTTTTATAAACAATTTATCGAATCTGTTTTATCTTTTAGCATTGTAGCTTGGTACGGCAATCTGAGTGTGTCAAGCAAGAACAGGTTGAGCAGCCTGGTGAAGGTGGCAGGCAAGATCATTGGTTTTAATCAGACTGGTCTAATGGTAAACTACCAAAGCTATGTTCTAAGGAGAGCTCAGGGTATTCTATGCACACCGGATCACCCACTGTACTCTGTATTTCAGCTGTTGCCATCAGGACGTCGTTTTAGGGTTCCTATTTGCAGGACAAATAGAACCAGAAATTCTTTTATAATGGTGGCCATTAGGTCATTAAATGAGTCCAGGGGGGAGGTGGATGTTTCTATATACTGATGTATGGATGTTGTGTGGTAATGTTTTTTGGTGTGTACATGGAACTTCGCCTGTGTTGTGGTACCTTGTTGCAATTTTAGTTTCCCTAACGGGATAATAAAGCTGAGTCTGAGTCTGTCTAGCCTAAACAAAGCAATAGGTATAGCCTCGCAAATTTCAGTATAACCTTTATCTGTGATTTTAACTCTATATTTATTTAAAAATTCATTATAAGATAGTAGCTGTCCATTTTTGACTAACAAATCAATAATAAATATAATGCCTTTATTGTACCAGTCACTTTTAAACAATGATTATCTGTTAATATTAACAGCTCTTTAATTCCAAAGAGTGGATTTATGAGGGGAAAATTATGGGTAAATATAATTTTGCAAAAAAGTAGTGCTTGCTCATGAAAATTAGACAGCTTCAAACTAAGTTTTGAACAATCATAATCATATCTTAATACAAATACAAGGCCACCATTTTTTTTAACCAAATTATTTGGGATATGATACAATATTGAATAAGGCTTAGCTGAACATTCTTTCAACCATTTAATTTTAAAAGTGCTATGAAGACATTCAAAATCGATTGCTTTCAAACCTCCATATTCATACTCTTTGACCACATGATTCTTTCGTAAATAATGTGATTTATTTTTCCAAATAAATTGAAATAATATTGAATTTATAGATTAAACTATTCTGAGAGGAGTATATAAAGGATAAGTTAAATATATCATTTTAGATAATCCCTCAGTCTTAGTCAAAAGAATTTCACCCAATATGGAAAGTCACTGATTTAAGGATTTTTTTCATCCCTTTCATTTTAATATTAACATCTGCACATTCTTTATTAACAGAATTTTTGTTGATGGTAACTCCCAATTATTTAACTTTCTCTTTTACTGGAATACCATACAATTCTCTTAAAGTACAATTCTGAATAGTTAAAATTTCACATTTTCTTAGGTTTAAGGTTGTTGTGACTGGGAGTGATACAAACAACTGAAGGTAAGATCCAAATGCAGGTTTAATCGATGGTCAGGCAAGCAATAGTCAAAACAGGTATGAACAGGCATATGCGGGCAAATCCAGAGTCGAAGTCAGTAAACAGGCAAAAGGTCGAAAGGCAGGCGGCTACACAGGATAAATAGGATACAATGCTAGATACAGACACGGAGAAACAAGACAGGGAGAAACGCGTAGAAATGTCACTAAACAAGACTCGGCAAAGTGAATGAGTGTGTGTGCTGCTTAAATACTGTGTGAAATATCAGTCTGTGACAAGTTTCAGCTGGTGATGTAATCAGGAAAATGAATGACCAGGCGTGCGTGTTTGGAAGAAGTGCATGTATGAAAATGTAGTCCTGGGGAAGGTGGAAGTGAAGTTCATGATGATAGAGGAAACCAGCGATCTCCAAAGAAAGATCGCTGGTTATCGTAACAAAGGTGAATCCAGAAGCTTTTAGAAAACACATAAATTTTGACAACAGCTAAAGGGAGCACCTCCCTATTTTTAAGAATTAACCCTTAAAGACCTAGAGGTATTTTGTGGGCACCTAATGGGCCTATATTATTATTATTTTTTAAAGAGGTTTTATTTTTATTTTAGCAGTCAGCCTCAAGTGTCATACATTATTTTAAACAGGAGAACCTGAAGTTTCAATCTGTATCATTTAAAGGTCCAGTCTAAAATATTTTTTGGTCCAAAAACATATGAACAGACAGAAAATATTCCAGAATTTTCCAGAAACAATTTTTTTAAAAAGTGGCATTTTCTAGTTATTACAAAAAAGACCCTATGAAATTTGTTTTTCTTTCTTTAGAAATACATGCTATGATGTTTTATACTTCCAAAATAAATTTTGTCTACATCCACCATTCCCTGAGCAAGTTATAGCAATTTATTTCAATGTTATTCCAAGGCGTTTTTCAATGGGGGAAAAATGCATTTATTTACTGACAATGTATTTGCCCAAAAGTTCTGGGAATGAACTAAACAGAAAAAAAAATGTTACAAAATAACAGAACAGTGAAGCAAATTTGACTTTTTCCAAATAATATATTTTCACTTACCATAAACAACACCACTTACAATAAACAAATAAAAAAATAAGAAAATAATAAATAATGCGTCAAAGTCCAAATAAACATGGTGCAAATCCTCAGTAAAAAAATAGATATAAATGTTTACTATCCTATAAATAGTTACATAACTAAACTAGATTCAATATGGAACATCCTTAGGTTTTATGTGCCAGCATGGATATGGTTGTCTGTGGATATGGATATGGTTATCTTCAATGCAGACAAACAGCCGCACCTTCATTTGCGTCTTTTGAAAACAGCAAGAGCAGCACTTCGTCTTTGCTGTGTCACTGTTTTGTCATGTTTCTGTGCTGTTGTGCATGCAAAAGTACTTAGTATGAGAATTATTTCATGCAAAACTTTTTTTTTTGCGTTTTATTTAGCCGTGCGTAAATGTACAGCCAATCTCTCATTCCGTGTTGTTCAAAAGGCTCATTGTTGGTCACAAAGCGAAACCTATGCTTATTGGTTGAAAGATAGCGAGTTTGAACCAATCTGGCCTTGGAGGAAGGACAATAGCTCATTACAGCAGAGCCATTTTTAACACAATTTATTTTCAATTTGAGAAAAGCATGTGGCAAAACAAAAAGAAAACCAAGCAGCAAATAGGGAGAAAAGCATTTGCCAAATGCTTATTTAAAAAACTGTTTAAAATGTGTTTTGTGATTTATTAATAAAAATTTTTACTGTTTGGTTAATCAGCCTTTAAAACATGAATTAAATAATAATACAGTAATAAAAGTGTCTATTTATTTATACATTTAAAATGTTTTTGTAATGCATAATTTTATTGCTTAATTAAATGACATTTAAAAACACAATTCAAACATATCTATTTATTTGTCCATTTAAATTGTGATTTATTTATGTACATTTTTATGCTGGGTGAAGCAGTGGCGCAGTAGGTTGTGCTGTCGCTTCACAGCAAGAAGGTTTGTGGAGTTTGCATGTTCTCCCTGCATTCGCGTGGGTTTCCTCCGGGTGCTCCGGTTTCCCCCACAGTTCAAAGACATGCGGTACAGGTGAATTGGATAGGCTAAATTGTCCATAGCGTATGAGTGTGTGTAGATGTTTCCCAGAGATGGGTTGCAGCTGGAAGGGCATCCACTGCGTAAAAACTTGCTGGATAAGTTTGCGGTTCATTCCACTGTGGCGACCCTGTATTAATAAAGGGACTAAGCTGACAAGAAAATTATGACATTTTTATGCTTCAATAATTAAATTGATCATTTGAGTCTTTGTTTTTCTAACTAGCACTCCTGATCCTCCATCATCATGACAGTGAAGACTAATCATGCGTACAATTCAGGCTTAAACGTGAATAAATTATATTTTAAAGAACATTTAATAAAAGAACAGTGATTTAAAAATGCAATAACGTTTTAGTGAGCAGAATAAGCTTATTATAAAATATTCCAAACTTTTTTACTGGGTCTGTATATTATAGTATTTACAACTATTTGATGTTCAACATTTTTTTTTACATGGGTGGAAACCTTTGTTGAACCAACCTGTTTCTGATGTTTGCTGGGGAGCGATTCTGAATGTCTGGCAACTGTGCAGAGCTAAAAAAAAAAAAGATCACTGTGTTAAGTAGTTTGAGGGGACATGTGGTACATAGTCCAGTGGCTCCCAGTGCTTCAGCATCTCTGTACATGTTTCCGATGGAGCTGGTGGTACTGCTGGTGCTGGTTGTGGCCAAATATAGGGTGAACTATAGTAAAAGTTCAGTGGCATCTGAGATAACAGGTGGATATTCTATTGATGGAGCAGGTGGAGGAAGTGGCTTTGGTGCTGTTCCAGATTCCTCGTCGTCTCATCAAAATTAAATGGATATATGTTAAAATAGATTATAATCGCATTTGACTTTTTTTCCACGCGAAATGACAATCTTTTTACTATATTAAAATTATTCAACCCCTTCTTTAAACAGGGTTTTGCTTGTCACTATTAATAATATTAATCCCTAAAAACATCACAGTATTTATCAGAGGTTTTCTTTCACACTATTCTGTAATGTTCTCTCTTCCATCTTTATTTTTAGAGATCCAAAATGTAATAATAAGTTTTAAAGCAATATTCCTATTCAAAGGCTTCATAATCAGCTCAGACCTCATTTATTTTTAAAGATTTTAATTCACAGGAATTAGAAAAATAAGACAACAATTTACATTTCTTATTCAATTCTCCCCAAATGTAAAGAACTTCAGTTTAAATGATTAATGATGTGTTTCCATCAAAAGAATTGCTGAGATTAAAAGATGATAATAAGGATAATAAGGAGATCTTGTCAATTTTGTAAAAGTCATATTGAAAACACTGAGCATGTTTTCTATAATTCATATAATTGCATATATTCATGTCTCATGTCAATATCCATGTAAACCCTTTTGGCAATAAACAAGTTAAATTTAATGTGACTAAAGAAAATTGTACACAGCATTAAGTAGTTAATAACCGTTTATGCTTTGCAAAAAATTCTTCATTCATTAATATATAAATTTATAAATGTTGGTTTTTAAACCTTTTAAAGGGTGACAATGAGATTAATAGACCCATACTAGTTTAAAAAAGTATCCTTTTCAGTTTTTATTTTGCCCACCTAACATTGCTGTTAGTAATAGTAGTCACACACACACACACACACACACACACACACACACACACACACACACACACACACTCTTATACACACACACTCTTATACACACACACTGCTGCTGACTGCTCCTGCAGAGGATTCTGGGTAAATCTC